>NC_041382.1:433629852-433697525 GCF_002162155.2 Triticum dicoccoides
CCCCCGCGCCCCGAGCCAGAGGAGGAGGACGAGTAGGAGGAGGAGACGGAGGCGGCCGACGTGGAGCAGGAGGCCGCGGAGGACGCGCTGCTGGACCGCGCGCGGGCCCTCATCTCCCGCGTCGTCGAGCAGGAGGCCAACCCCAACCCGCATCTCATCCACACCCTCACCACCATCCACGTTGTCGAGCAGGAGGCCAAGTAGTCCGCCCATCCCCTCCCTCTCCCCCTTCCACATGCTGGTAGATAGGAGTAGGAATAGCTTACTGCCGAATCGACCAGCGTAATTAGGCACACAAACTTGTGCTTGCTTGTGCTCATCTAGTTCCACAACTACTCGCGAGCAACGCCGGGATTTCACCCGTGTAAGCCTGAAAGAAGCCATTCGTCTATGTAGATGTGCTCTGCTTCCTGTATATTTGTTCACCCAGCAGTTAGCAGTCGCATCTTGCTTCTCGTCCAAACAAGCAAGTTAACGGAGCAAACTCGTGTGCGGTCAGCGATCGAGTTTCAGGCCATCCTGTTCCTATAGACACTCTGCACAAGTTCTTGGATCCTGTTCTTATAGACAGTCTTCACAAGTTCTTGGCTTTTGGGTCAATACATTGCTCCTCTAGTGCATTTTATTGGTAGTGCATTTCACTGCATTTTATATCTATAAGCAAGGTCTCAGTTCTGTAGTTATATTGCAACTGGAGTACTAATATTTACAAAGGGAGTAACTGATAAAAAGCTCATGTTTCTGTACTCTGCTTCTAGTGTCACAGTGAACTAGCGGTAAATTGTAGAAAGTTGTAGCAGGCATTGGCTATTGCCCAGCCTGGGTGTTGGCTAAATTCTTCATTGCATCCTGGCCCATCGTAGAGTAATTTTAGGAGTAACTTGAAATGGAGTATAACTTGCCATTCTATAACTTGCTGTGAATTACTCTCGGTCAGTGCCATCCTCTTGTACTCAAGAGTATTTTTGTCACAGTGCCATATAACATCAAACCTACTGCTGCATTTTTCTACTCAGGAGTATAAACTGCATTTTGACAGTGCCATAGATAGTAGGAGTAATAAAAATGCTAAGGTGCCATATAAATATTTGCCTTTTGCTTGGTAGGTGTTTGTGATAATGCTTGCAAGGGGCAAATGTTTAAACAAATATAAATATTTGAATGGCCAGAGATGGGATGTGCAGGCCATCAAGGGGACATGACACAGCCTGGGATGAGCTGTGCCACTTTGCTTATTATTCTTTCCTGAGATAAATAGTAATAAAAATGTGCTTGCTAGCTACTGCCACTTGTAGCCACGAGACAAGTTCAGTGTGCTATCATTATCATTAATCATGCCCAGGTTAAAACACAACAACAATATGCCCAGGTTAAAAGACAATATCTCTGGTTTTTTGGCAGTAATAATAGCCTTGTCACTACCTACAGTAGAACATCATACTTTGTTACCTTTTTCTTGTCACTATCTAATGTGCACTATTAGACAAGAGCAAGATGCCTAGGTTAACCTAGCTAGCCTTATACTGCAAGCACAAGTTAATTTTACTCCTCCCTAATTAACAGTACTCCTGAATGACAGATATAACTACTCCTGAATGACCAATACTACTAGAGGAGTAAATTAAAAGGTTTAACTTAATTAAAGGAAAAGTTTTGAATTTATTTTAATTAATACAAAAATGTTTCAGTCAAAGTTATAGTTAAAGCAGATAAGAGAATGCTCCTACTGTACTGAAAAAGAAGAGAGGGAGAGAGGACACTACTGCACTTGCTACAGAGTCTGTAGGGGGGACTACTCAAGCAGTGCAAGCAAGCAAAATTGCAAGCTACTGCTGCTGCAAGCAAATTCTGTTAAAGCTTCCTTGGTTAACATTCTGGTTGTAGTCCTGCTTCTTATTCTTGCTACTGTTGTTGTTGTTATTCTGCTGCTGTTGTGTTGTTATCTGCTGCTGCTGGTTTCTTCTTGCTGCTGCTGCTGTTATGCCTGTATTCACAGCTGTTGCTGCTGTATTTGTGATGATGTTGTACTTGTGATGATGCTACTTGTGATCTTCTGAAATGACCCATTGGCGACTTCATTACGCGGGGATAATGATTTTGCAGGTACCCCGAGAGGCCCTTGAGTTTGCCGGAATGTCGATTAACTTCCGTTTTGGCAAATTTGGGTACTCCATATGTTTTATGATCTGTTGTAAGGGTACTAATTGGTATCTTCTGCTGCTTATCAGAGATGGCGGGAAGCAGCCACCGCTGATCTGCGACACCACAGTACGAGTTGGATGCTTCCGAGTTCTTCACTATCATACTTGGGACTTCAGTATCATCCATGACGCAGGTATATAAAATGAGAGATCTCCCCTTCACCCATCTCATTATGATATCTGTTGTTTGCCTACATCACTCATTGTCCCAAACTGCAGAGGCTACCTGACAGTTTTATGAACATGCTGATGGGTGAAGATCCGCCAAATAATGTGAAGCTGCGATAGGCCGGCAGCGGGTTTCGCAGGCTGTGGGATGTGGAGTTGGTGATCAAGGAGGGCCACATGTACTTGCCTCGTGGGTGGGAGAAGTTCTACCGTGCCTACAACCTGCGGCTGGGGTACTTCCTTCTCTTCATGTACGACGATGACGCCACCATGCTCATCATGAAGGTGTTCAACGCGACTATGTGTCACATGCGCTACGCTGAAGATTATGATGCCGGTACATTCTGCCTCTTCTTATTCCTCTACATTTGGCTTTGTCTCACATCGATTGTTAATGGTCATTGTTGCATTTGGACAGGTAATGGGAGCAGCAGCAGCGACAATGGCTACAGCCAAAGCAGCAGCGACCATGGCTGTAGCGAAAGCAGCAGCGATTCTGGTTGTAGCGAAAGCAGCAGTGATTCTGGCAGTAGCATAGACAACAAGAAGGATGATCCGGGCTGGAGTGCGGGAGAAGAGGAGCAGAGTGGGGATGAGGAGCTGCAGGATGACGATGGGCATCAGGCTGAGGATGATGATGGGCATCAGGCTGAGGATGACCTAGCGCTGGTGGTGGCTGACCAAGGGCAAGAGATGGTGGTGGCTGACCAAGGGCAAGAGATGGTGGTGGCTGACCATGGGCAAGAGATGGAGGTGGCTGAGGATGACCTAGCGATGGTCGTGCCTGAAGGTGGCCTCGCGATGGTGGTGGTGCCTGACAATGACCATGCACCGGTGGTGGCGCCGGCGATCCCACAGCTGGGCGACATGAACACACCAATTGAGGTAGAAGACTACATCCCACTGCCTCCACCGCCTCCACCGCCTCACCGCTCTTGGCACATCAGGCTGAGGAAGGAGAAGGAGAAGAACAATGCATGAGAACTGAACTTTGTCAGGTATGTCAGATCTCCAAAATGATATATATATACTTAGTTACCTATGTTATCTCTAATATGCTTAGTTTCCTATAGGTTAGCTTCATTTTACCTAAGTTGGCTCTGATATGCTAACTTAGAGCTTATATGCTTAGTTTCCTATAGGTTAGCTCCAAAATAACTTATGTTAGCACAAAATGATCAAGTTTACATAATAAGCTTATAGTCTTTTTCTTATTCTTCTTCTTTTCCAAAATGACATAGGTTAGCTTCATTTTACCTAAGTTGGCTCTAATATACTAACTTAGAGCTTATATGCTTAGTTTCCTATAGGTTAGCTCCAAAATAACTTATGTTAGCACAAAATGATCAAGTTTACATAATACGCTTATAGTCTTTTTCTTATTCTTCTTCTTTTCCAAAATGACATAGGTTAGCTTCATTTTACCTAAGTTGGCTCTAATATACTAACTTAGAGCTTATATGCTTAGTTTCCTATAGGTTATCTCCAAAATAACTTATGTTAGCACAAAATGATCAAGTTTACATAATAAGCTTATAGTCTTCTTCTTATTCTTCTTCTTTTCCAAAATTCTTCTTATTGTTCTTCTAGTGTTCTTCTTCTTCTAGTATTATTCTAGTCTTCTTCTTTTTCTTCTTCTAACTTCTTGTTTATCATTTTGCAGATTTGATTTAATTCACGGAAGCTTGCATGGATGGAGTGCTTCTTTTCCATTTGTGTTTTTATTTTGTATCAATGTGAAACTTTTGTGAATTGATGGATAACGGTGTTGGATGAACAATGTGAAACTTTTGTAATATGTAACGATGGAACTATGTGTTGGCTATGTATGTATATATGATGGAACTTGTGTGTTGGCTATGTATGTATATATGATGGAACTTGTGTGTTAGCTATGATTGTTATATGGATGCTTGTTGTATATATATGTGTTGGATATCTCATAGGTGAAATAGTGACCTGAGATTGAGAAAAAAAAATAAAAAAATTGTTACTAATGGCGCACTACCGTGTGGTGCGCCATTAGTATAGCAGACACTAGTGGCGCACCGTGGGCAAAACTAATGGCACACTGCCAGGTGCGCCATTAGTATACCAGATACTAATGGCGCACCAGTGGTGCGCCATTAGTAAAAAATTCTAGTGGCGTGATACTAATGGTGCACCAGTGACGCGCCATTAGTAGGCAAAACTGGTGCGCCATTAGTAGCCCTTTTCCTAGTAGTGCGCGACGGTCACCGGCTAAGGGGAAGCAGCATCGGGGGTCTGGACGGATCCGAAGTTGGAGCCGCTCCGACACTGTGAACAATGGCGGGGGTGAATCGGCTCTGGTACGGTTCAAGCGGCCATCATCGAGGCAGCTCTAGCAGCACGGAGTAAGAGGCACATAGCCTAGTGCACAATAGAAAATGGACAGCATCTCCGGCATTAGGGAGGAGGGCGGTTGTGAATTTGGTGCGGTAGGGGCGCCATGGAGGAGGGGCTGAGGTTTCGTGGCTCGGGAGAAGGCACCTTCCGGGGAGAAGGTGATTTGGCACCCATGAGGTATGAATGGGGAATTGTGAGGGGAGTGGAACCATGTCTTACAGACGCATTTGTCTGAAATGTGGGGGGAGATACAGTTGTCGGTGTCAAAACCAGCGGATCTCGGGTAGGGGGTCCCGAACTGTGCGTCTAAGGCGGATGGTAACAGGAAGCAGGGGACACGATGTTTACCCAGGTTCGGGCCCTCTTGATGGAGGTAATACCCTACGTCCTGCTTGATTGTTCTTGATGATATGCGTATTTCAAGAGTTGATCTACCACGAGATCGTAGAGGCTAAACCCTAGAAGCTAGCGTATGGTATGATTGTATGTTGTCCTATGGACTAAACCCTTCGGTTTATATAGACACCGGAGGGGGCTAGGGTTAGACAAGGTCGGTTACAAGGGAAGAGATATACACATCCGTATTGCCTGGCTTGCCTTCCACGCCAAGGAGAGTCCCATCCGGACACAGGAAGAAGTCTTCAATCTTGTATCTTCATAGTCCAACAGTCCGGCCAAAGGATATAGTCCGGCTGTCCGGAGACCCCCTAAGCTAGGACTCCCTCAGTAGCTCCTGAACCAGGCTTCAATGACGTTGAGTCCGGCGCGCAGTATTGTCTTCGGCATTGCAAGGCGGGTTCTTCTCCAAATCTTGAATATCTGTTAAGTAGTGTCCGGCTCCCATAAATGTTGTACTTCTTGGCTTCTTCACCCAATAATGGCTATCTTCCACGTGTCGAGCAAATGCGAGGAGCCAGGGTGTTTTTACATTTGCCCCCCTAGCCAAGTAAATAAACCGTCTATTAAAGGGACAGGGATTCTTAGATCCCATCCACACCATCTTCCCACAACGAGAATCCATCGGAGCGCGCTCGGAAAAAATCCATTCCATCATGGTCAACCACCGTAGCTCCTCCTCTCGCTCCCGTAGCCCGAAGCCCGGCAATTGGGAGAAGTGTTCCATCTCGCACGGCCGATTAGTAGAGTTGCAGATCCAGGGATTTCTCCCTCCGGCGTATATGGTCCCCGTCCGAGCCGGGCTCGCCACTTATAATGGCGGGGAGCAAGCAGAGAGCTTCCCTAATCCCTCCAAGGGGGAGCGGGTATGCCTTGTCCCTTACTTACTAAGGGGACTCGGATTTCCAATTCATCCATTCCTCCGCGGACTCCTGGAGTTTTACGGCCTCCAGTTGCATAATTTCACCCCTGCTTTCATATTACACATTGTCGGCTACGTTGCCATTAGCGAGTTGTTTTTGGGCTGTGAGGCTCATTTTGAGCTGTGGAAAAGGCTATTCTGCCTTGTGCCCCGCACACAGAAAGGCTCACTTTATCAAGTGGGCGGAGCCGAAATATGGCGCATCACCGAGACCGGATACCCGTCCGGTACTCCAAAGAAAACATCCGAAGACTGGCCTTCGGAGTGGTTTTACATGGAGGGCGTCCCTCTTCCAAACCCTGTTCGGCGGGGTCTTCCTGAGTTCGACAATGCTCCTCTGAAGAAACGTCAAAGTTGGCGCCCATGGAGCCCCCAGGAGGAAGATAACAGAGAAGTCCTTTATCTGATGAACCGGATAAAAGCGCTAGCTCAATCAGGGTTGACAATAATCGAAGTTATGTCAATATGCATAATGCGGGGGGTGCAACCACTTCAATATTGAGGGCACCCCCTGTGGTGTTTTAACGGGGAAGACGATGCCACCCGTTGCGGGCGCAAGGGACCGGACTCACCTGCTGCTTTAGCAAAAGTTCTGTCCGAGTTGTTCAAGGGAGAGGAAGAGGATTTCATCCACATTAAACCATGGGGCGGATTCTCCATGTACAACCCTCCAAGCTGGGTGAGTTGTACCCTTTTCATTCTCAACCTTCCTGCATTCTTCATCATAGGTACTCACCTTGCCATTTCACGGCAGGACCTGCGAAAAGCGATAAAGGAGGTCAACAGCCCAGCTCCACAACCTAAGGACCCTGGTCGGGCCCTCGATCCCGGACTTGAAGAGGATCCAGACATATTCGTGGAGCTGATAGACAGGCAATTATATCAATTGAGCTGCAATGACGCCATGGTGGCCATAACGGTCGACTATCCGGGACTACTCCCTGCATCGCACATAAGAAAAACCAGAGTCCCTACTCCCAAAAAAGGATCCCCTTTTATGCACTTCACCTACCATACACGTATGGTGTCTTACAGGGAAGGCCTTCGGGACGCCGTGCCGAACCTGCAGCAACTCGCCAACAAGAGGCACCGAAGCCGGGTAAGCAAAAAAGGAAGGCGGTCAGGACGGAGACGCCAGTACTGAGGTATAACACAAAGCCTCATTCCGTGGTCGTCATCTTGCTGAAAATATAACGACATCCACGTTTCCTAGAAAAAACGCCCGCCGGACTATACCCGGAGAGGCTGCCGATCACGCCTCGACCAGTCGGGCTCCAGGGCCGGACATAGAGGCGGAAGCTAACACGAAGCAGACACCGGTTGTTCCTCCTATAGAGGATGCGGACAGACTATCCGCTACGAATTCCGAAGTGGAGAGCGCTATGAATCACAGGCGTCGGTGGGCCGTACTTCGTGACGCTTGTTTCTCACCAGAGGCCTTTGATGCCTTCAATTCCGGAGACTCATACATCCGTGCTGCTCAAATTGGTCTAGCCAGAGCCACGGATCAGTAAGTAAGGGATATACGGGTAAGTAAATCTGACGATTATATGTATTAGTAGCCCCTGAGACTTGAAACAGTTGACACAACTGATTTAAGGATCATTTATTTGAGTAGGTTCTTACGGAGAAGAATTCCCAATTGTCTCAAGAGTTGGAAGAGTGCAAGGCCCAGCTAGGGGCCGCTGTTGCCGCGTTGAGGGAGTCTAAGAAGGGTCCCTGTGGTAACATCTGTTTCCCTTGCAAAGAAGACAGGTACCAGGTAGTATGCAGCATGTATGCAAATCTAACAATAGGTGTTGCAGGTGATCCCGGAGTGAGTCCGGAGGCCGTAGTGGTGAATGCGGCACGTGCTGATCGGCAGCTAAATGCTGGTGAGCGCGTGCTTACGCGAGTCAGGCAGGAGAAAAACAATCTCCAAGACACCAATACCCGACTGGGCGAGGAACTGGAAGATGTCCGAGCCCAGCTGGCGGACTCCGTAAAGGAGAATAAGTGGCTTCGGCGCGACATTTTTAGTAAGTGCTTGAACGAACTTTTAAAGGAGTTCAGCGACGAAGCTGACTAACAGAGTTGTGTCCACAGGTATGTCGACGGGTCGTCCCACAGAAGAGATGCCCGGGTCTTCGGGTGATCTTCTTCCAGAACTCTCACAACTGCACGAGTGAGTTCGGAAGGTGATGCAGGGTATTGCCCAAGCCTTGTGGCTGTCCGCATCCCTACTAGGAGGCATGGGAGAGCTTGTAGAGAAGCTCAAGGGAGCACAGCGGCGCTTCCGATTATGGAATATATCATCTTGCCGACAAGGTGCGAGGGAAGCCTGGGCTATGATGAAGATGCGATACACCAAAGCGGACCCAAACCACATGGCCGAGGTCGGACCTGTGGGGCCTAATGGGAAGGAGATCCCCGTCAGTTTAGTGTATGACCAAGTAGAATTAGCCGCAAATTATTCACAACAGGATTGTAGGCTAGACAGCCTGTTGGATAGTATAGAAGAAGAATTGAATCAGTCTTAGTGACTGTGTACTTCAAGTGACATATGTAATGTCCCTAGCCGGATTGTAAATCATTTGTCATGGCGGACCTTTTCGCTTCAACCTCTGGACCCGATAGTCCGGAGTGTATCCGAATACCTGCTCGATTATATAAAAATCGGGGTATGCATGGAAACCAGGCATAGGGGTCATAAGTGCTTGAAAAGACAAGTACCCAACTAGCTATGTTATATTACATGGGTAGTAAGAAACATCTTCCAGGGAGAATAGTTCCGTTAAGGGTTCCTTTCCCTAGGTACGCATGCCCTAATGTGCATGTCCGAACTGCGAAAAAGAAACACAGGCTGTAAACATCTGGGGGCATTTTTTTCAAATTAAATAAAAGCCATCTTTTGTTCGTCGACCGAGTATTCCCTTAAGAACGCTAGCTTTCGGCTTCACCCAGTCTGAGGTACACATCCGGCTGACCTGGCAGTAACAATCGCAGAGGAGCTCCCCTTATGCCCTAGCTGAATTAACGGGAACGTAGGGCATAAATACAAGAGCCAGGCAACCCATCTTGGCCAAAACTTAAGTCATATCGATGCATATAATGGCGAAAAAATGTACATGCAGAAGAATGACACATGTGCGGGACATGAAGGCCAGAAAAATAATTATATTAAGCTTCTGTGTAAGAAGCCCCCAGGTATAATGAGCGCGGCAAGCGCAGCGCGATTGTGCAATCAAGACACAAGTTTAGCCTTTTAGGGCCAGGACGAAAAAGAAAGAGAGGAAGAGAGAAAAAGACAGATATGGAGAAAAATTGACGGGGGTGAGGAGACGAACGTATAGTCCGGCGCTAGGCGTAGAATCTTCGGAGTCTGGTCGTGTTCCATGGGTTTGGCTCGATTCGATTATCCGATGGATCCCGCAGACGGTACGCTCCACCAGTCAGAACCTGGTCAATAATGAAGGGACCTTCCCATTTGGGCTTGAGCTTGTTCTTTTTCTTCTCCGGCAGGCGTAGAACTAGTTCGCCAACGTTGTAGGTATTGGCCCGTACTTCTCTGTTGTGATACTTTCGAGCCTGTTGCTGATAAAAACGGGCCTTTGCCACGTCGCGCTCCTCCTCCAGGGCGTCCAAAGTGTCCTGCCGATCGAGCTCGGCCTCTTTTTCTTCGTACATGCGCACTCGAGGTGAGTCATGAATTATGTCACAAGGCAGAACCGCCTCTGCGCCGTACACCATAAAGAACGGTGTGTATCCGGTAGTGCGATTCGGCATGGTCTGCAGCCCCCATAGTACGGAGTCGAGCTCCTCTACCCAGTGCGTATTTGATTCCGTCAAGGACCGCACTAGTCTGGGTTTAATGCTGCTCATGATAAGTCCATTTGCTCACTCAACTTGACCGTTAGTTTGTGGGTGATAGACAGAAGCATAGTCAAGCTTGATGCCCATATTGCTGCACTAGAGTTTCACCTCGTCGGCTGTAAAATTCATGCTGTTGTAAGTGATGATACTGTGGGGGACGCCATAACGGTGTACAACCCCAGATATGAAGTCTATCACCGGTCCGGATTCAGCCGTTTTGACAGGTTTGGCTTCTATCCATTTGGTGAATTTATCCACCATGACCAGTAAGTATTTTTTCTTATGGGCTCCCCCTTTAAGGGGTACGACCATGTCAAGCCCCTAGACCGCGAAGGGCCAAGTTATGGGGATTGTTTGGACAGCGGTGGGCGGCATATGGCTTTGGTTTTGAAAAAGCTGGCAACCGACGCAATGTTGGACCAGATGCTGCACATCTGCCCAGGCCGTCGGCCAATAAAAACATGTACAGAAGGCCTTGCTTATAAGGGCCCGGGCTGCAGCGTGGTGGCCACCGAGTCCGGCATGGATTTCTGCCAAAAGCTTCCGACCTTCCTCTTCGGAGATGCACCTTTGAAGGACTCCGGTAGTGCTTTTATTATAAAGCTCTCCCTCGTGGACCTTGTAGGATTTAGATCACCGCACTATGAAGCGTGCCTCATTTTGGTCTTTGGGTAGTTCCTGCCTGGTTAGGTAGGCCAAGAATGGCTCTGTCCAGGGGGCGATGACGGCCATTATTACATGGGCTGAAGGTGTTATTTCAATGGCAGAGCCTCCGATTGTGTCAGAGTTTATGGCATGTAGGTCATCGCCGCGAGCCATGTGGATGTGAAGGAGGAAATCCTCAATCCATACAACGGGATCTGTTGTGCCATCGTATGATTCAATATTTACGGGTTTGAAACCCTCCAGGAATTCATGATTCATAACTTCATCAGTGAAGCATAGGGGGTGTGCAGCGCCTCTGTGCCCGGCTATATCCCGACGCAGTTCGTATGAGTTTTGTCTGCTGTATTCGGCCCGGCCGGATTTACTCTTGGTGTATCCGACGCGATGATCATCGTCCCATGTTGGCGCGCGTTCCCGTGACTCGTATATTGACCTTGCGGTTTTTTCCTTACTGTCCAATACGTCTCGCAGGTCCCCTGTGTTGCCTCGGGCCTTAGTATTTTTGATTGAGTGGCGGCGGGGTGCAGGCTGAACTTCAGGCTGAAATGCCTCTCTAGCTCGGCCACGTAGTGGCCGGTCAGCCGCATCGTACACTGGTGAATGAGGTTAGAATGCTTCCTCCTTGAGGTGAGTTAGCAACCTGCGTTTTGGGTAACTCTTGGAGGGGCGCTCGAGTTCGTACTCCTCGGCCGCAAGGACTTCGGTCCATCTGTCTGCTAGCAAGTCTTGATCAGCTTGAAGCTGTTGCTGCTTTTTCTTCAGGCTATTTGCCATGGCCATAAGCCGACGCTTGAAGCGCTCTTTCTCGATGGGGTCCTCAGGCACGATAAATTCTTTGTCGCTGAGGCTCGCCTCGTCCTCGAAGAGAGGCATGTAATTGTCCTCCTCCGGTTCTCCATCTGCTACCTGCTCTGAAGGGCTAGCTTGTTCTTCCTCCGGCTCTACATCGTGCTGGAGGGGATTGTTGTTGTCTTCGGCACTATGCGGAGTGTTATTATCTCCTGTGTCGGTATCAATACTTTTGCTGTGGCTAGACTTAGAGCGGCGCCGCTGATGTCGGCGCTTTGGTTGCTTCTTGGAGGGGCCATCCTCCACTGTCTTGTCACCATTGCCTTCTTTGGGGGTGTCCACCATGTATATATCATATGCTGAGGTGGCGGTCCAGCGCCCTGTGGGCGGTGGTTCCTGTTCGTCTCCTGCATTGTCGTCCATATCGTCGAAGTCTTCGGAGTCAAAGTCGAGCATGTCGGTTAAATCGCCGACAGTGGATACTATGTGGGTGGTGGGTGGGCAGCGAATTTCTTCGTCGTCCGCATCCCATTCTAGCCAGACATAGCTCGGCCAAGGTTCTCCTGGCAGGGAGAGAGATCTTAATGAATTTAGCACATCGCCGAAAGGTGAGTGCTGAAAGATATCCGTGGAGGTGAACTCCATGATCGGCGCCCAATCGGATTCGATGGGTGCGAATGCAGGCGGCTCGGAGCCCGTGCCGGAGAAGAATCTAGTGGTTCGGCGACGCGGCTCTCGTAAGGGGTGAAGTCAGTATCCGGCTCTACCGCCATTGAGAGTGCGGCCTCCATGGCGGGGTCTATCCCTCCGCTCTCAGATGGGGCAATTTGCACCGGAGTGATGGCCGGAGTAGTTGCAGATGCGATCTCCCGAACATTGTCCGACGACAGAGTTACGTCATGCTCGTCGCAACTGTGCGGCACACCTGACATGGGCTCGAATCCATCGAAGACCAAGTCTCCATGGATGTCGGCCTTGTAGTTCAAGTTTCCGAATCTGACCTGGTGGCCAGGGGCGTAGCTCTCGATCTGCTCTAGATGGCCAAGCGAATTGGCGCGCAGTGTGAATTCGCCGAATACGAAGATCTGTCCGGGGAGGAAAACCTCACCCTGGACCACATCGCTAGCGATGATTGAAAGAGCCATCAAGCCTTATGGTGACGACACAGCGGAACTCTCAATGAAAGCACCAATGTCGGTGTCAAAACCGGCGGATCTCGGGTAGGGGGTCCCGAACTATGCGTCTAAGGCGGATGGTAACAGGAAGCAGGGGACACGATGTTTACCCAGGTTCATGCACTCTTGATGGAGGTAATACCCTACGTTCTGCTTGATTGTTCTTGATGACATGAGTATTACAAGAGTTGATCTACCACGAGATCGTAGAGGCTAAACCCTAGAAGCTAGCCTATGGTATGATTGTATGTTGTCCTATGGACTAAACCCTCCGGTTTATATAGACACCGGAGTGGGCTAGGGTTACACAAGGTCGGTTACAAGGGAGGAGATATACACATTTGTATTGCCTAGCTTGCCTTCCACGCCAAGGATAGTCCCATCTGGACACGGGACGAAGTCTTCAGTCTTGTATCTTCATAGTCCAACAGTCCGGCCAAAGGATATAGTCCGGCTGTCCGGAGACCCCCTAATCCAGGACTCCCTCAATAGTTCTACCCCTAACTTTAGGATTTTCGGCTTGGGTCTGTGTACTGAGGGTCGGGGATAGTAGAGTAACTTTGCTTCTCCAAAATATTGGGGACGAGCGATTTCGGGGAGGAGGGCGTGTTCTGAAATATAGTGGGCACGAGCAATTTCGGGCGAGGAGGGCGTGTTTCTAAATATAGTGGGACTGAGCGATTTCGAGCGAGGAGAACGTGTATTGAAATATTGGGTGTCGGTGTCAAAACCGATAAATCTCGGGTAGGGGGTCTCGAACTATGCGTCTAAGAATCGAAGGTAACAGGAGACCGGGACACGGTGTTTACCCAGGTTCGTGCCCTCTTGATGGAGGTAATACCCTACGTCCTGCTTGATTGACTTTGATGAGTATAGGGGTTACAAGAGTTGCTCTACCACGAGATCATAATGGCTAAACCCTAGATGTCTAGCTTGTATGATTATGATTGCCTCTATGGACTAAACCCTCCGGTTTATATAGACACCGGAGGGGGCTAGGGTTGTACAAAGTCGGTTTACAGAGAAATGAATCTTCATATCCGCACGCCAAGCTTGCCTTCCATGCCAAGGAGAGTCCCATCTGGAAACGGGGGAAATCCTTCTATCTTGTATCTTCACAGCCCATTAGTCTGGCCCATGCTACATAGCCCGGACACCCGAGGACCCCCTAATCCAGGACTCCCTCAGTAGCCCCTGAACCAGGCTTCAATGACGATGTGTCTGGCGCACAGTTTGTCTTCGGCATTGCAAGGCGGGTTCCTCCTCCGAATACTCCAAAGTAGTTGATCAAGAAGAACTATGTCCGGATCTGTTTAACAGTCACAATATCGCGGCCACAAGGGCATAATACTTAATAAAAAAACACGATATGTCTTCACTGACAGTTTTTGCTGGCAAGACGTTACGTCTGGCCTATTTATTATTTCGAATCACTTTTCAATCTCCCGTTTCGCGTTTCAAAACGCAGCCTATGGTGACACATCTTGTCAAAACAGAGATCGTGTCCTCTTATCATGGGATCTTCATCAATACGGGTTTGGGTAATCCAACCGCGCCGTCCGCACTACCCCTTGGGAATAGGCGAGTTTTAAGGCTCGTGGGGGGACGCTCTTTATTCACTACCTTTATAAGGAGATAAGAATCCACCTTTTCACCCCATGCCTTCTTCTTCCTCAGCCCATCCGCCCTCAAGCTCCAAAGCCCAAGCTTCAATCCCTTCCGTCCCCAAAAAAATTCCAGTCATGTCCGGATCTGGAGCACAGGGCAAGTGGATGGCCTCCACCGTCACGGAGGAGGACATCAAGGAGCTCCGGGAAGCGGGGTACTTGGCCAAGGAAATCTCCCGTCGGCTTCCGGCCAAGAAGCAGATCGTCCCTACTCCGGTGTCAAAACCGGCGGATCTCGGGTAGGTGGTCCCGAACTGTGCGTCTAAGGCGGATGGTAACAAGAAGCAGGGGACACGATGTTTACCCAGGTTCGGGCCCTCTTGATGGAGGTAATACCCTACGTCCTGCTTGATTGTTCTTGATGATATGAGTATTACAAGAGTTTATCTACCACGAGATCATAGAGGCTAAACCCTAGAAGCTGGCCTATGGTATGATTGTATATATTGTCCTATGGACTAAACCCTTCGGTTTATATAGACACCGGAGGGGGCTAGGCTTACACAGAGTCGGTTACAAGGGAGGAGATCTACATATCTGTATTGCCTAGCTTGCCTTCCACGCCAAGGAGAGTCCCATCCAGACACGGGACGAAGTCTTCAATCTTGTATCTTCATAGTCCAACAGTCTGGTCGAAGGATATAGTCCGGCTGTCCGGAGACCCCCTAATCCAGGACTCCCTCAGTAGCCCTGAACTAGGCTTCAATGACGATGAGTCCGGCGCGCAGTATTGTCTTCTGCATTGCAAGGCGGGTTCCTCCTCCGAATACTCCATGGAAGATTTTGAACACAAGGATAGTGTCCGTCTCTGCAAAACAAGTTCCACATACCACCGTAGAGAGAATAATATTTTCACAAATCTAATCTGCTGACGCGTTCTGACAGCATGACGTTATGTCATGTCTCGGTCATTATTCCAACTGTTTTTCTCAACCAGCACCGTACATAATATGGGGCGGTTTTCTCGACATGTCTTGTCAAAGCAGAGATCATGTTCCCCTTATTACGGGATTCTCATCAATACGGACGTGGGTAACCCAACCACGCCATCAATTACGGCGTCTGGGGAATAAGCGGTTTTACCAGGCAGGTGGGGAGACACATCGCCTCTTCCGCCCTTATAAAGGGACAAGGATTGACTCTTTTCACCCACGCCTTCTTCCTCCTTGCTTACCCATTCCTGCACACCCGAGCTCTAGCGCCCAAGCTTGCGTTCTTCTTCTCAAACCACTCCAAGCATGTCCGGAGTAGGAGGCAAGTGGATGGTCTCCTCCGTCACGGAGGAGAACATCAAAAAGTTACGGGAAGCCGGATATCTGGCCGCGGATATTGCGCACCGGCTGCCAGATGCGGGGCAGATCATCCCAACGCCCGAACCCCATGAGAGGGTAGTTTTTCTTACCCATTTTGTCCGCGGACTGTGATTTCCCCTCCACCCGTTTATCCGCGGGCTCATGTTCTACTATGGGCTGGATTTTCATGATCTGGCCCCAATTTCATCCTCAACATCTCGGCGTTTATCGTCATGTGCGAGGCCTTCCTCCGCATCAGGCCCCACTTTGGCCTATGGCTGAAAACCTTCAATGTTAAACCGAAGGTGGTGGGTGGCCAGCAAGCAGAGTGCCGAGCCGCCATGGTGTGCAATATGCCTAACGTCACCTGGCTCGAGGGTACCTATGTGGATACCATAAAGGGGTGGCAATCTGGGTGGTTCTACATCACCGAGCCGCGCGACTCCAACTCGGTGGCGGCCCCTAAATTTCGATCCGGAATCCCCACGCGGCTCACCTCCTGGAAAGAGAAGGGCCTGTCCTGGGGTTCTTCGGTAGAGTTGACCGGACTCCAGACCTGCATCCGGAACATGACGAGCAAGAAAATCAAGCTCGTCAACGTGGTCCAGGTCATGCTCTTCCACCGGATCCTCCCGTGTCAACGACGGGCATTCGATTTATGGGAGTTCGACTCGGCGAAGCACCAGACATTGCGAGAGCTCTATGAAATGATGCACGAGGACGTCTGGAGGGTGTTGTTCAAGGGCGCCGAGATTCTTCCTTCCCTCACCGAGGACCGCGGACTCAGCGCAAAGCGCCGCGCCAATCCGGTAAGTTTTTATATCTCTCATGGTACTTATTTGCCCCGGTTTAGTCATATGCAGGATCTAAGCTTCTATGCCATTAACAGGACTAGATAAAGACAGCGGAGCAGCTTTGATTGCCCAGCCCCCTGCCCGAAGATCCTGCAGGCGCTCTCCTATGGAGATGCTGACTCCGGCACCTTACAAGGTGCCGATGAAGAAGACCAAGAAGAAGGCCGTGGGGACCCAAAAGGGTCTCCGGCGCAAGGTTGTATCGGACTCATCGTCCGATGACTCCGACGCGCACTCCTGCCACGAAGACAAGGAGGAGAAAGAGGAAAGTTCTCCCCCCAGCCGGGGGAGACAGGAAAAGGAAGGTCGACCCAACCGGGGAGGCCGAAGGGTCCAAGAAGGGCAAGACCCTCCCTCCGGACTGCGCTACGACAGCCGCCTACAGCGGCGACGAGTGGCTACCCAGGGTCAAGCCCCCGGCGAAGTCATAAGTATCTGGACACCATAGTAATTCGTGGTATGTTTTGCTGCATTGCTTCTTCTTATGCCGAACATGATTATGAAGTCCGTCCCGTGTTGATCTCAACATAACTTCGTCGAGTGGTTTGTTGGACTCGTCAGATATGAACAGCGGTTCTCTACCGACCGCCTCCACTCCTTGCCCTGCAGACAACATCAAGGTGTTGTCTCAATAGACACCGGGCCAAGGGGAGGCAGTCCTGGGGCGCCTTGAGGCGACCTTCCGGATCCTGGGCGCAAAGGGAGCCGGACTCCCATGGGCTCCAGGTTCGGCCCCCAGCCGAACACTGCACCAGAATCTTCGGTGGTTCCGGACTCCGGTGGGTGACCCCCCGTTAAGGGGGGAAAGCCACCCGTGCCGGTGTCCTCTGTCTATCCAGAGGCACTGGACAACTTGCTGGAAGCACTTCGTGGCGCTTCCATCGATGAAGAGCACCATACTATCATGAGTGCGGTGATCGAGAAAGTTCAGTCCGCCAAAAACGGACTGACTGAAGCTTGTGCCAGCTTCCTATCAGGCTTTGAGGTAAGCAATGAAGATATAGGAAAATATGCCCGCATGGATACTAGCCCCTGATGCTCTGTTAGGCGTTCGGAAAGAAAGGCTGGATAGAGGATCAAATGATAACTCAGGAGTCTAATCAGAAAATGTCTATGTGTGTGTGCAGGCTTCACTGCTGGCCGCTGCTGCACGTACTGTGGAGGTCTCTTGGCTGAAGCGGGACCTGGAGCGGTCCGAGGATGAGCTCGGCCTTACCAAGAGGCAGCTCGAGGAGAGCAAAGGTAAGCAATACCCTTGTCTATATATTTAAAAAGGAATTCAGGTGTAAAGTAATAGGATCATCATGGATTTGCTAGGGGCCATGGCCGAAGTGGCAACCCTGAGGAAGGCGCTGTCCGAGGCCGAAGACAAAGCGGCCAAGGAGCGCATTGAACGTGAGAAGCAAGAAGCCCGAGTAGGCGAGGTGCAGCAAGAGCTTGAGGCTCTCACCAAAAAGCACGAGTCCTTGGAGCTTGAAAGCGTCCGGAGCACCAAGGCCGAAGCCCACAAGGCCCTCCAGGAGATTGACGCGGTGAAGAAGATAGCAGCGGGTAAGGCATTCATTATGCAAAGCAAGCACGTGATGGAGACTTTCCTTTTTCTACCCGAGTTCGGAGCTCTCCAGGAGCGTTTGCAGATCTTCCCCGCAGTGTATTGGATGCTGTGGTGTTTTACCGAGCTGAGGAGGGGAGCTCAACGGAGAAGTTGTTCTGGTCTCAGTATACTGGGACCGAACACCCCGTGCCCTTGAGCGACCAGCTGAAGCAGTTGGTCGAGCTTCACAAGGCGGCCGAACAAGCCATGAGGGGCCTTATAGTCCGGATGTGGCCTGGTGAGCCCTTGTCCGGCAGCTACTTTGGTCTGGTAAGGCGGCTCGTCGATGCCTGCCCACGGCTTGAAGTCATAAAGCGGTCCGTCTGCATCGAGGGTGCGTGCAGGGCTTTTGCCCGGGCGAAGGTGCACCGGGCGAAGCTGGACGCCGTGAAGCTAGTGAAGGAGGGGCCGCCGGAGGGCAAGGAGCATCGCTGCCCCGAGATGTACTGTGAGAGTGTCCTGAAGGGTTCCCGCCTTGTGGCGGATGAGTGTGCAAAGGATGTAATTTTTGAATGAACATGCTCATGTAATCCTGTAATATGAAACGAGTTCATTTGCGCCATGCAACGCTTTTTTAATTTAAAATATTACCTTCTGTGCGGCTGTTTATAAAATCTAAGAGTTGGCCAGTCGTCGGCTTCCGCCCCTATGTAACTAGTACTGGGGTGTTCGGGATAAACCTGAGCACTCTTTACCCCAATTTTGGGTCCTTCAAGGGAGGTGTTCAGCGCAACGAACCGGGCAATCGGACTATAATGCTTTATCACTCTCACTTAGGCATAGAAGTCTACAATTTTAAATTTTAGCGAAGCCCCTGGTGTTCGGAAGGCCGAATTTGGGGCGCTATACACGCCTAAGCCGGACAAGGCCGACTCCTCGCCCGAAGCGGAAAAAGTCTTTAAGGACTTGAGACCTCTCAAATAGTGACCAGTCTCTCGCCTTATCATGACAATTAGTTTTCGGCTTTCTTTACTGAGGTGCTCGTCCGGAAGAACCGAGACACAATCGCAGTAGTTCTCCCACCGCTACCTTAGCCGATATAGCGGAACGTAAGGTACCAAAGCATGGGAGCCGGGCAAACCCAACTATTGACCCAAGACATGATTCGGAGCTGATGCATATAATGCTATAAGTTCGGGGTGCCGCACTGTCGAAAGTGTTCGGACTTCTCGCGCCATATTATGGGGTAAACGAAAGCCCCTGGCGTACTGACCGTACGCGAATTGACGGGTGTGGATTGTCGTAAATGGACATAAAGGGAAAAAAAGAATGAATAATGCAATAATAGACTAATGATATGCATTGTTATTAAATGATACATCAAAGCGTACTGGTACAGGTAGTGCAATAAGAAGAAAGTAGGACTATTTGAAATGTCCTATCGAAGGGCAAGCTGCGTATAGAAAGCGGGTATTATTATTAGAGACCACCTAGGGGTTCCCGTGTACGTCTTAGCTTCTTGCCGCCTTGGTTGTTCCTTCCCGTAATGTGTCCGGCAATCATACTGCCAGAAAGGGCTTACAGAGAGTTAGGCCCTGAAAGAGAAAAGAAATGATAAAGATATATATCCCCTAGGGCGGTTAAGCCGCATTGCGGGACGTTCCCTGATCGTGCCCCCGCCTACGTCCATGGTATTTTCAGTGCGTAATTATGTACGCGCGGCACGGATTTCGTCGCTTGACTGGGACTGGGACGGGGGCCGAATTGCTAGGCGAGCTCTGAACGTGCCAGGCGATCCTGTTGCAGTTTACTCCGGACACGTTTGAAGGTGTTCGGGGGTTGTATCACCTTATTGGTGGTTTGCCTTGAAAGGCTGCTTTGTGCTTCTGCTGCGAGGGCCGCAGTGTGCTCTTCCGTGCGGAGCGAGCATTATGTGTTTCCATTTACTGTTATGACCCCCCGAGGTCCTGGCATCTTGAGCTTGAGGTAAGCGTAATGCGGCACTGCATTGAATTTTTCAAATGCAGTTCGTCCGAGCAGTGCATGATAGCCAGTGTGAAACGGGACGATGTCGAAGATTAACTCCTTGCTTCGAAAGTTGTCCGGTGATCCGAAGACTACTTCCAGTGTGATTGAGCCCATGCAATGGGCTCTACACCTAGGATGACGCCTTTAAAGGTGGTTTTGGTGGGTTTGATCCTCAAGGGATCGATACCCATTTTTCGCAATGTATCCTGATAGAGCAGGTTCAGGCTGCTGCCGCCGTCCATAAGGACTCGGGTGAGGTGAAATCCGTCGATGATGGGGTCCAGGACCAGTGTGGCGGATTTGCCATGACAGATACTAGTGGGGTGATCCCTACAATCAAAGGTGATCGGGCAAGCAGACCATGGGTTGAACTTTGGGGCGACGGGCTCCATCGCATAGACGTCCCTTAGTGCACGCTTCCGCTCCCTCTTGGGAATGTGGGTTGCGTATATCATGTTCACCGTCTTCACTTGTGGGGGGAACCCCTATTGTCCTCCCGTGTTCGGCGGTTGGGGCTCCTCCTCATCATCACTATGCAGCCCCTTGTCCTTGTTTTCGGCATTTAACTTGCCGGCCTGCTTGAACACCCAGCATTCTTTGTTGGTGTCATTGGCTAGCTTGTCGGGGGTGCCGTGGATTTGACACAAGCGATCCAGTATGTTATCCAAACTGGACGGAGCTGGAGTACTTCTTTTAAATGGCTTTTTTTGCTGACCGGATCTAGAGCCTCTGAATCCGGCATTGACTGCCGTATCCTCGGTGTTATCGCCGTTATTGCGGCGCTTTGGTCTGTTACGACGTTGTCTACCGTTGGCATCTTTGGTATTCGAAGTGCCCGTATTCCTCGATGTGTTATTGCTGCGAGCCAGCCAGCTATCCTCGCCGGCGCAAAAGCAGGTCATGAGTGTCGTGAGGGCTGCCATAGACTTCGGCTTCTCCTGGACAAGGTGGCGGGCAAGCCACTCGTCACGGATGTTGTGCTTGAATGCCGCGAGGGCCTCTATGTCCGGACAGTTGACAATTTGGTTCTTCTTAGTCAGGAACCGAGTCCAGAATTGTCTGGCCGATTCCCCTGGCTGCTGAGTTATATGGCTCAAGTCATCAGCATCCGGTGGTCGCACATAAGTGCCCTGGAAGTTGTCAAGGAATGCGTCTTCCAGATCCTCCCAACTGCCGATGGAGTCTGCTGGCAAGCTGTTCAGCCAATGCTGAGCTGGTCCTTTGAGTTTTAGTGGGAGGTACTTGATGGCGTGTAGATCATCACTGCGAGCCATGTGGATGTGAAGGAGGAAATCCTCAATCCATACGCGGGATCTGTTGTACCATCATATGATTTGATATTTACGGGTTTGAAACCCTCCAGGAATTCATGATCCATAACTTCATCAATGAAGCATAGGGGGTGTGCGGCGCCTCTGTGTCGGGCTATATCCCGACGCAGTTCATATGAATCTTGTCTACTGTATTCGGCCCGGCCGAATTTTCTTTTGGCGTATCCAGCGCGACAATCATGGTCCCGTGTTGGCGCGCGTGCCCGTGACCCGTATATTGACCTTGCAAGTTTTGCCTTACTGTCCAATATGTCTCACACGTCCCGTGTGTTGCCCCGAGCCTTGGTATTTTGGATTGAGTGGCGGTGGGGTGCAGGCTGAACTTCAGGCTGAAACGCCTCTTTGGCTCGGCCACGTAGTGGCCGGTCAGCCGCGTCGTACACTGGTGCATGGGGTTTCAATGCTTCCTCCTCGAGGTGAGGTAGCAACCTGTGTTTTGGGTAACTCTTGGAGGGGCGCTCGAGTTCGTATTCCTCGGCCGCAAGGACTTCGGTCCATCTGTCTGCTAGCAAGTCTTGATCAGCTTGACGCTGTTGTTGCTTTTTCTTCAGGCTATTTGTTGTGGCCATAAGCCGGCGCTTGAAGCACTCTTGTTCGACGGGGTCCTCAGGCATGATAAATTCTACGTCGCCGAGGCTCGCCTCATCTTTGGAGAGAGGCATGTAATTGTCCTCCTCTGGTTCTCCATCTACTGCCTACTCTGGAGGGCTGGCTTGTTCATCCTCCGACTCTACGTCGTGCTGGAGGGGATTGTCTTCGGCGCTATCCGAAGTGTTATTATCTCCTGTGCCGGTATCACTACTTTTGCTGTGTCGGGACTTAGAGCAGCGCCGCTGACGTCGGCGCTTGGGCTGCTTCTTGGAGGGGTCATCCTCCGCTGTCTCGTCGCCATTGCCTTGTTTAGGGGTGTCCGCCATATATCTGTCGTATAATGATGTAGCGGTCCAGCGCCCTGTGGGCGGTGGTTCTTGCTCGTCTCCTGCATCGTCTTCCATACCGTCGATGCCTTTGGAGTCGAAGTTGAGCATGTTGGTTAAATCATCGACAGTGGCTACTACGTGGGTGGTGGGTGGGCAGCGAATTTCTTCGTTGTCCGCATCCCATTCTAGCCGGACTTAGTTCGGCCAAGGTTCTCCTGACAGGGAGAGGGACCTTAATGAATTTAGCATATCGCCGAAGGGCGAGTGCTGAAAGATAACCGCGGAGGTGAACTCCATGATCGGCGCCCAGTCGGATTCGACGGGCATGGATGTAAGCGGCTCGGAGTCCGTGGCCGGAGGTGAATCCAGTGGGTCAGCGACACGGCTCTCGTAAGGGGTGAAGTCAGTATCCGGCTCCATCGCCACTGAGAGTGCGGTCTCCATGGCGGGGTCTATCCCTCCGCTCTTGGATGGCGCGACTTGCTCTGGATTGATGACCGGAGTAGTTGCAGATGGGATCTCCAGAACACTGTCTGACGTCAGAGTTATGTCGTGCTCGTCGTTACTGTGCGGCGCACCTAACATGGGCTCGAATCCGTCGAAGATCAAGTCTCCATGAACGTCGGCGGTGTAGTTTAAGTTTCCGAATCTGACCTGATGGCCAGGGGCGTAGCTCTTGATCTGCTCTAGATGGTCAAGCGAATTGGCCCGCAGTGCGAAGCCGCCGAATACAAAGATCTGTCCGGGGAGGAAAACCTCACCCTGGACCGCATCGCTACCGATGATCGAAGGAGCCATCAAGCCTTATGGTGACGACATTGTGGAACTCTCAATGAAAGCACCAATGTCGGTGTCAAAACCGGTGGATCTCGGGTAGGGGGTCCCGAACCGTGCGTCTAAGGCGGATGGTAACAGGAAGCAGGGGACACGATGTTTACCCAGGTTCAGGCCCTCTTGATGGAGGTAATACCCTATGTCCTGCTTGATTATTCTTGATGATATGAGTATTACAAGAGCTGATCTACCACGAAATCGTAGAGGCTAAACCCTAGAAGCTAGCCTATGGTATGATTGTATATATTGTCCTACGGACTAAACCCTCCGGTTTATATAGACACCGGAGGGGGCTAGGGTTACACAGAGTCGGTTACATGGGAGGAGATCTACATATCCGTATTGCCTAGCTTGCCTTCCATGCCAAGGAGAGTCCCATCCGGACACGGGACGAAGTCTTCAATCTTGTATCTTCATAGTCCAACAGTCCGGCCTAAGGATATAGTCCGGCTGTCCGGAGACCCCCTAATCCAGGACTCCCTCATCGTCCCTACTCCGGAGCCCCATGAGATGGTAGTATGTATCCCTCATTTCCTCTGCGCATTAGGGTTTCCCCTCCATCATTTTGTCTGTGGCCTTATGTTTTACCACAGGCTAGATTTCCATGATCTAGCTCCGAATTCCTTCCTCAACATTTCGGCGTTCATCGTCGTATGTGAGCCATTCCTCCGCATCCCTCCCCACTTCGTCCTATGGCTCAAGGTCTTCAATGTGAAGCCAAAAGTGGTGGACGGTCAACACGCGGAGTGCGGTGGCGGCATGGTGAGCAAGATTCCCAACGTCACTTGGCCTAAAGGCACCTTCATGGAGATCGTGAAGGGGTGGCAGCGGGGTGGTTCTATGTCACGGAACCCTGTGACTCCACATGGGTCGCTCCTCCCGAGTTCAAGTCCGGGCCTCCACTGCGGCTGACATCCTGGCTCAACAAGGGCCTGGACTGGGCTTCATCCGACGAGGTGAAGATGCTGTAGAAGTGCATCAAGAGTATGGTAGACAAGAATACCAGACTTGCTAGCATGATCCAGGTAATGCTCTTTCGCCGATTCTCCCCTGCCAAGACCGGACGCAGCGCATGTGGTAGTTCGACCCGGCCGGTCCCCGGACCCTGTGGCGATTCTTCGACACGAAGCACGAAGACATGTGGAAGATTTTGTTCAAGACCCAAAAGGTGTGGCCAGAAACGACCCAGGATCTCTGCCTCGACTGTACTCACACATCGTCTCCCGTAAGTTTTTATGATAACTTTATTATTTGCAAATCCAAGGGGCTTACTAAGCTTTCCATTCTTCCCACAGGGCTGGACGAAGAAGGCGGAGTGGATTCACTGTCTAGCTCCGCTACCCGAAGACCCAGCCATCCCTCTGTTAACGAGGATGCTGGTTCCGGCGCCAAATCAAGCGCCGGAAAAGTGGGCCAAGAAGAAGGGCAATGAGGCCAAAAGTGGCCTCCATCGTAAAGGTGCTTCAGACGTAGTTTCCAAAGACACAGAGACCCACTCCTCCCCTGACTAAGATGAAGGGAATGAGGAAGAGAGTAAATCTCCCCGTAAGGGGGGAAAGAAGAAAAGGGGGCTTCCGCGGATCTGGAGGCAGAGGCGTCCAAGAAAGGGAGAATCTCCCTCACACACGACTCCGAATCTGACGCTGATGAATGGCGACCCAGGCCAAAGCCCCTAGCCAGATCGTAAGTACCCCCAAAGGCACTTGTACTTATATATCTATCCGCCTTTCTTTTTGTGATCTTAATATACTACATTATGTGTTGCAGTCCGGCTCGCGTCCTCCCCCATCAATCCTCATTGGAGTTCCTCCGTGTTGTCATAGGAGTTTTATAATGGGACTATATGGCTTTATCACTCTCACTTATCCATAGGAGTTTTATAACGGGAGTATAGGGGCAGCCCCTAGTATTGTTCGGCTATCCGAACTTGGGTGTTGTGGATGCCCGGCCGGGTGAAGGCCGGCCTGTCGAGTAATGCAGAAAAAATGGCAAGAGATTTATACTTCCTCACAGAATAGCTGACCAGCTCTCTCCGCATCATGACAGTCAGTTTTCGTCTTTCTCTAATAAGGTGTCTGTCCGGATGAACCGGAAACACAATCATAGTAGTTCTCCCTTGACTACCTTAGCCGAACAAGCGGAACGTAAAGTAGTAACGATAGGAGCCGGGCAACCCAACTATTGACCAAAGACATGATTCGGAGCCGATGCATATAATGCTATATTCGGGATGCCGAATTGCACTATGAAAGTGTTCGGACTTTGTTTAATTTTAGAAAAATAATGTACGTGGCTCAATAGAGCCCCAGGCAATTTAAGTCGTACCGAGGTGTACATGAAAATCGGACAAAAACAGGGAGACACAGATTAAGAAATAGGCCAATACCGCATAGGTTGGGCTAGAAACTGTTTCCATTATAGTCTGATTGATACGTCGAAACGTGTTGGTACAAATAGTGCAGTAAGAAACAAGGCTATTTTACATGACGAGCACAAGGGAAAGTTGTGCATGTGTCCTAAAAACAGCTGAGGTGATCTTTAAAGACCCTGTAGGTACTCTGCCATGCGTCTATGCTGATTTTTCCCCTTGGTGTATTGTCCTTCGAGAGGATCATCGATCGGTGTTTTCATGATAGGCCTCAAAAAGAGGCCTTGGTACCGTCGAGCAGGTGACGTGGGTTGTGAGGAACCTGAAAAATAAAAATAAATAAAAAAGGAAATATGAGTGTCCAGATAGGGTCCAGACGTATTGTGGACTTTATCTTTATTATGCCTCCATCCTTTCCCATGGTATCTTTAGTGCGTAATTATGCACGTGTGGTACATGTGCCACAATTTGGTAGGGGCTGAGATGGAGGCCGAATTGCTAATTGAGCTCCTGACGAGCTGGACTATCGTACTGTGGGGTTGTCCGGACTAGTTTGATAGTGTCTGGGGACTTGGCCGCCGATGTAATAGCCGGCTTGATAAGGCCGCACTATACTTTTGCTGCCAGGGCCGCGGTGTGCTCCTTACTACGGAGGGAGCTTCCATGCTTCCATTGACTATTATAACACCGCGTGGTCCGGGCATCTTGAGTTTGAGATAGACATAGTGTGGGACCGCATTGAAGCAAGCGAACGCGGTTCGTCCGAGCAGTCCATGGTAGCCACTGCAGAAGGGGACGATGCCGAAGATCAAGTCTTCGCTTCAGAAGTGGTCCAGCGAACCGAAGATAGCCTCCAATGTGATTGAGCCCATGCAACGGGCCTCTACGCCAAGTATTACTCCTTTAAAGGTAGTTTTGGTAGGCTTGATTCTTGAAGGATCAATACCCATCTTGCGGACTGTGTCCTGATAGAGCAGGTTAAGGCTGCTGCCGCCGTCCATGAGGACTTGCGTAAGGTGGAATCCTCCAATGATTGGGTCGAGGACCAGTGCAGCCGGACCTCTGTGACAGATACTGGTCGGATGGTCCCTACGATCGAAGGTGATCGGACAGGCCGACCATGGGTTGAATTTTGGGGCGACTGGCTCTATCGCATAGACGTCCCTTTGCGCGCGCTTGCGCTCCCTCTTGGGGATACGAGTGACGTATATCATATTTACCATTTTGACTTCGGGGGGAAATTTCTTCTGTCCCCCTGTGTTCGGTGGACTAGGCTCCTCGTCGTCTTCCTCGCTGGGCGACCCTTTCTCCTTATGTTTGGTGTTTAACTTGCCGGCCTGTTTAAAGACCCAACAACTTTGGTTAGTATGATTGGCAGGCTTGTCGGGGGTGCCGTGAATTTGGCAGGGTCGATCAAGTATTCGGTCCAAGCTGGATGAGCCCTCTCTATTTCTTTTGAATGGCTTCTTTCGCTAACCGGACTTAGAGCCGCTGAATCCGGCGTTGACCGATGTGTCTTCGATATTGTCAATATTGCTGCGGCGCTTGTGTTTGTTGCGTCAGGGCCTGCTGTTGTTATTTTTAGCTTCGGAAGTGCCAGGTTGGCTTGTACTATTATTGCTACGGGCTAGCCAGCTGTCTTCACCCGCGCAAAAGCGGGTTATGAGTGCCGTGAGGGCTGCCATGGACTTCGGCTTCTCTTGGCCAAGGTGTCAGGCGAGCCATTCGTCGCGAATGCTATGTTTAAAGGCCGCTAGGGCTTCGGTGTCTGGACAATCGACAATCTGGTTCTTTTTAATGAGGAACCTAGTCCAGAATTTTTGGGAGGACTCTCCGGGCTGCTGGACAATATGGCTGAGGTCATCAGCATCCGGAGGCCGGATGTAGGTGCCTTGGAAGTTGTCTCTAAAGGCATCCTCCAGGTCTTCCCAGCTTTCGATAGAGTTTAATGGGAGGCTGTTTTAACCAGTGCCAAAGCTGGCCCCTTAAGTTTTAGGCGGGTATTTGATGGCGTGTAGATCGTCACCATGAGCCATGTGAATGTGTAGAAGAAAATCTTTAATACATACTGCGGGATCTGTTGTGCCGTCGTATGATTCAATGTTCACGGGTTTAAACCCTTCTGGGAACTGGTTCTCAATTAACTCATCGGTGAAGCATAGGGGGTGTGCAGCGCCTCTATATTGGGCCATGTCACGACGCAGTTCGAATGAAGTCCGTATGCGTTTTTCGGCCTGGGCGTGGTTGTGCTTGTCGCGCCAGGATCGATAACCGTCCTCTTGCACCGGGGCACGCCCCCGCAATCCATAGATTGATCTGGTCTGGCCTGCTCTATTTTCCAAGTCCCGTCGTAGGTCATATGTGTATCCCCGAGCTATTGTTTCTCTGCTTTTACGGCGAGGTGGTGCGAGCTGGTGCTCGGCTTGAGTTATCGCTCTGTCCCAGCCACGTGGTGGTCGGTCGGGTCTGTCAGCCGCATTACGCGCGGGTCGTATGGGCTCCAGCACCTCATCGTCGAATTGGGGTAGCAGCTTACGCTTTAGGTAACTCTTTGTTGGGCGTTCGAGGTCGTATTCTTCGGCTGCTAGGACATTAGTCCATCTGTCGTTGAACAGATCTTGGTCAGCTTGGAGCTTATGCTACTTCTTTTTAGGCTTCTTGCCATGGCTATTAGCTGGCCCTTAAAGTGCTCTTGTTCGAGGGGTTCTTCTGGCATGATAAGACCTTCGTTGTCGAGGCTCACATCGTCCTCGGAGAGTGGTAGATAGTTGCTATCCTCTGAGTCTTTGTTCCCTGCTTGCTCGTCAGGGTCAACTTGCCCGTCCTCCCGATCATCCTGTTCAGATGTTGGTTCGATGGGGTCTTCTTCGTCCTTGGCGTTCTTCAGAGTGTCATCGTCTCCGGTGCCATTATTGCAGTATTTTCCGCGAGCGATTTAGAGCGGCGCCGCTGACGTCGGTGCTTTGGTGGTATCTTAGGAGGTTCGTCCTCGACTAGATCCTTCTCATCATCGTCGTCGCCTTTTTAGGTGTGTCCACCATGTACACGTCGTATGAGGAAGTGGTTGTCCAGCATCCCGTGAACAGCGGGTTTTGGGCCTGCTCCTCTCCGGCATCGTCGTCCATACCGTCGATGTCTTCGGAGACATAATTGAGCATGTCGGTTAGATCCTCGGTAGTCGCTATAAAGTGGGTGGTGGGTGGGAAGTAAAATTCCCTATTTTCAGCCCCTAGTCCGGGCTGGGCGCAATTCGGAAGCGGTTCCTTGATAACCCACAAGTATAGGGAATCAATTGTAGGCTCTTTCGATAAGTAAGAGTGTCGAACCCAACGAGGAGCTAAAGGTAGAACAAATACTCCCTCAAGTTCTATCGACCACCGATACAACTCTAGGCACGCTTAACGTTCGCTTTACGTAGAACAAGTATGAAACTAGAAGTACTTTGTAGGTGTTGTTGGATAGGTTTGCAAGATAATAAAGAGCGCGTAAATAAAAAGTAGGGGCTGTTAAGATGAAGACACAACTAAGTTAGTTTTAGTAGAGAGCTTGTTGTCACACAAGAAAGTTATTTGTCCCTAGGCAATCGATGACTAGACCGGTAATCATTATTGCAATTTTATTTGAGGGAGAGGCATAAGCTAACATACTTTCTCTTCTTGGATCATATGCACTTATGATTGGAACTCTAGCAAGCATCCGCAACTACTAAAGATCATTAAGGTAAAACCCAACCATAGCATTATAAGGCATCAAGTCCTCTTTATTCCCATACGCAAACAACCTACTTACTCGGGTCTGTGTTTATATCACTCACGCCACCCACCATAAGCAAATCATGAACATATTGCAAACCCTACAGTAGGAACCCCTCATGCTTGCGCGACACGGAGAGCACAATAGGACAACACCAATAATAAAACATGCAACTCAAACCAATCACGATCATCAATTAACCCATAGGACAAAACGGATCTACTCAAACATCATAGGATAGCCATACATCATTGGAAAAAAATATATAGCATTGAGCACCATGTTTAAGTAGAGATTACAGCAGCTAAAAGAGGGGTTACACCGCTGCATAGAGGGGGGAAGAGTTGGTGATGACAGCGGTGAAGTTGTTGGTGTAGATTGCAGTGATGATGATGGCCCCGGCGGCGTTCCGGCACCACCAGAAGAGAGGGGGAGAGAGCCCCCCTTCTTATTCTTTTTCCTTGACCTTCTCCCCAGATGGGAGAAGGGTTTCCCCTCTGGTCCTTGGTCTCCATGGCATGGGAGGGGCGAGAGCCCCTCCGAGATTGGATCTTTCTCTCTCTTTTTCTGCCCTCCCTGATTCTTCCCTTTCACCGTTTCTTAAATTTCCGGAGATCCATAACTCCGATTGGGCTGAATTTTGGACACGATTTTTATCCGGATATTAGCTTTCTTGCGGCGAAAGAAGGGCATCAACCGCCTTACGGGGTGTCCACGAGGGTCAGGGGCGCGCCCCTGCCTTGTGGGCCCCTCGAGCATCGTCTCGCAGTTGATTTCACTTCCTAAAATTCACATATATTCCAAAAAAATCTCCGTCAGTTTTTATCCTGTTTGGACTCCGTTTGATATGGATTTTCTGTGAAACAAAAAACATGCAACAAACAGGAACTGGCACTAGGCACTGGATGAATATGTTAGTCCCAAAAATAGTATAAAAATTTGCCAAAAGTATATGAGAGTTGTATAATACTGGCATGGAAAAATCGAAAATTATAGATATGACGGAGACGTATCAGCATCCCCAAGCTTAATTCCTGCTCGTCCGCGACTAGGTAAATGATAACAAAGATAATTTTTGATGTGGAATGCTACCTAGTATAATCTTGATCATGTAATCTAATCATGGCATGAATACTAAGACACGAGTGATTCAAGGCAATAGTCTATCATTTGACATTAAGACAATAATACTTCAAGCATACTAATAAAGTAATCATGCCTTTTCAAAATAACATGGCCAAAGAAAGTTATCCCTACAAAATCATATAGTTTGGCTATGCTCCATCTTCACCACACAAAATATTCAAATCATGCACAACCCCGATAACAAGCCAAGCAATTGTTTCATACTTTTGACGTTCTCAAACGTTTTCAACTTTCACGCAATACATGAGCATGAGCCATGGACATAGCACTATAGGTGGAATAGAATATGATGGTGGAGGTTGTGTGGAGAAGACAAAAAGGAGAAAGTCTCACATCGACACGGCTAATCAACGGGCTATGGAGATGCCCATCAATTGATGTCAATGTGAGGAGTAGGGATTGCCATGCAACGGATGCACTAAGAGCTATAAGTGTATGAAAGATCAAACTGAAACTAAGTGGGTGTGCATCCAACTTTCTTACTCACGAAGACCTAGGGCATTTGAGGAAGCCCATAGTTGGAATATACAAGCCAAGTTCTATAATGAAAATTCCCACTAGTATATGAAAGTGATAACTCAAGAGACTCTCTATATGAAGAACATGGTGCTACTCTGAAGCACAATTGTGGTAAAAGGATAGTAGCATTGTCCCTTCTCTCTTTTCTCTCATTTTTTTATTTTTATTTTTTCTCTTTTATTTTTATTTTTTAGGCTTCTTTGGCCTCTATCTTTTTTGGGGGGCTTCTTTGGCCACTTTTATTTTGATAACCTCACATGGGACAATGTTCTAATAATGATGATCATCACACTTTTATTTACATACAACTCAATATTACAACTCGATACTAGAACAAAGATATGACTCTATATGAATGCCTCTGGTAGTGTACCAGGATGTGCGATGATCTAGCATAGCAAAGATATCAAAAAATGGACAAGCCATGAAAATATCATGCTAGCTATCTTACGATCATGCAAAGCAATATGATAATGAATGATCTAGTCATGTATATGATGATGATGGAAGTTGCATGGTAATATATCTCGGAATGGCTATGGAAATGCCATAATAGGTAGGTATGGTGGTTGTTTTGAGGAAGATATAAGGAGGCTTATGTGTGATAGAGCATATCGTTTCACGGGTTTGGATGCATCGGCGAAGTTTGCACCAACTCTCGAGGTGAGAAAGGGCAATGCACGGTACCGAAGAGGCTAGCAATGATGGAAGGGTGAGAGTGCGTATAATCCATGGACTCAACATTAGTCATGAAGAACTAACATACTTATTGCAAAAATCTATTAGTCATCGAAACAAAGTACTACGCGCATGCTCCTAGGGGGATAGATTGGTAGGAAAAGACCATCGCTCGTCCCCGGCCGCCACTCATAAGGAAGACAATCAATAAATACCTCATGCTCCAACTTCGTTACATAACGGTTCGCCGTACGTGCATGCTACGGGAATCACAAACTTCAACACAAGTATTTCTACAATACACAACTACCCACTAGCGTGACTCTAATATCATCATCTTTATATCGCAAAACTATTTCAAGGAATCAAACATATCATATTCAGTGATCTACAAGTTTTATGTAGCATTTTATGACTAACCATGTGAATGACCAGTTCCTGTCGTCTCTCTAAATAGATATAAGTGAAGCAAGAGAGTTTAATCCTTTCTACAAAATATATGCCCACGCTCTAAAAAATATAAGTGAAGCAAAAAAGCATTCTACAAATGGCGGTTTTCTATGTGAAGAGAAACAGGCAATCCAAACTTCAAAAAGATATAAGTGAAGCACATGAAGCATTCTATTAAGCCATACTCAAAAGATATAAGTGAAGTGCAAAGAGCATTCTATAAATCAACCAAGTACTGTCTCATACCAGCATGGTGCATCAAAGAAAAGTGAAAACTAAATGCAAAAGGCGCTCCAAGATTTACGCATATCATGCGACGAAATGAATCCGAAAACATACCGATACTTGTTGAAGAAAGATGGGATGCCTTCCGGGGCATCCCCGAGCTTAGCCGCTTGAGTATCCTTGAATATTTACTTGGGGTGGCTTGGGCATCCCCAAGCTTGAGCTCTTTCCTCTCCTCCTTCTACTCACATCGAGACCTCCTCGATCTTCGAACACTTCATCCACACAAAACTGAACAGAAAACTCGGTAAGATCCGTTAGTATAATAAAGTAAATCACTACTCTAAGTACTGTTGCAAACCAATTCATATTTTGTTTTTTCATTGTAGCTACTCTAATATAACTTTTCATGGCTTAATCCACTAATAGAAATTGATAGTTTCATGAAAACAAGCAAACTATGCATCAAAAACAGAATCTGTCTTAAACAGGACAGTCTGTAATAATATGAACATTCACCATACCTCTGGTACTCCAAAAATTCTGAAACAATTAGGAAAAATAAACAATTTGTAGAGAAAGACAGTGAAAAAGTTTCAGAACCGTTTGGCGTTCCAGTAAAAATTGTAAAATCGCGCACTACAGCCAAAGTTTCTGTTCTGCACCGCACAAACCAACAAGCAATGTAAACATCCTAAAGGCAAATCATGGCACATTATTTTTATAATACAATGGAATTGTACAAGGGGATAATTATTTTTGTTGAAAAGTTTCTGTAATCAAGATTTACAAAGTTTCCGTGAGCATGAACAAAGTTCAAGGAGCTCCCCCACTTCAACAATGCTTGTCTCACTCACTTTCACTTTCCTTTTTGAAAAGTTTTGGGTTCCCCTCTTTATTTTTTTGTTTTTAAACTCTATAAAAAGCACTCAATAGAATTAAATGACTATCTAAAACTTCCGGGTTGTCTCCCTGGCAGCGCTTTCTTTAAAGCCATTAAGCTAGGCATAAGGTGCTCAAGTAATGGATCCACCCTAATCCCAAGGTATATCAAAGCCAATTTTAATTAACAATGATTTATGATTTAGTAGTGAGCACAAGGTAACATATATCATGCAACAACGAAGTCTAACTCTCTTTCTAAGAATCGGCATGTCATAAAAGAACAATTCATGCACACATAGTAAAGGCCAATGCATAGTAAACAGTTTCTTGCAATTTTATCGTGTTGGAAACATGGAGAGGCGGAGATGTAGTTCCTCTCTCATAATAATTCCAAGTAGGAGAAGCCAGCACATGCATATTATATCTATCAAAATCATCATGTGTAGTAGTGAAACACAACCCATCAATATAATCCTTAATAAGGGCAAACTTCTCCGATATAGTGTAGTCGGAATAATTCAAATAGATAATAGGACTATCATGCGTGGGTGCAATAGCAACAATTACATGTTTAACATAAGGAACTATAGCAAGTTCATCTCCATAAGCATAATTCATATTGGCATCTTGGCCACAAGCATAGCAAGCATCATCAAAAAAGGGATATTTCAGAAGAATTAGCGGGATCATAACAATCATAATAGCATTCATCCTTCGGTAAGAATGAAGGGACATTAAATAATGTATGAGTTGGAGAGTTACTCTCATTAGAAGGTGGGCACGGGTAGATAATCCAATCTTCCTCCTTTTGTTCTTCGCTCTCCTCATCATGTTTTTCATCCAATGAGCTCACAATTTCATCAATTTCTTCTTCCATAGACTCCTGCAAAATATTAGTCTCTTCTTGGATAGTGGAGACTCTCTCAATAAAATCATCAATACCAGAATTGAATTCATAATTCTCATAGCAATATCTAAGTATAGTAAATTTTTCAGGTCTGTAAACAGCATCATCAAGATTTTCACACTCTTTAAACAAAGATTCAATTTCATAAGCACCCATAAAAGCAACGAATTCTTCTATTCGTTCCACATCATAGTAATCATATATACCATTACCATATGAAGCTAAGGTTTCATTATCATTAAATTCGCATGAAAAGGGAAGGTGTGGAGCCTTCATCCTAGAGCAACAAGTATAATCATATCTCAAGTATAGTTGCCGAGCATACCAATGCAACATATAAATTTGATCCCATAATAGTTTCCCTTTTTGAGTCAAGAGATAATCTCTAAGGTATTCACGTTGATCCAACGTTACTCCCATTATAAAGTTGAATGGGGTTTTCTCAGGATTATCAAAGTAGTACATAATATCTTTCACATAATGAGCATTGAGGGTTTTAGGAGGTTCCCCATCTCCATTAGTAGCAAGTAAACCTAATTTTTTTGGTATTTTGTGTTCCATATCCATAACTAAAGATAGAGAACAACTTAGAACAACAAATAAAAATTACTTAGTGATAAAGCAAACAAGCACACACGAGAATATTCACCCCACGCTATAACTCCCCGGCAACGGCGCCAGAAAAAGGTCTTGATAACACACAAGTATAGGGGATCAATCGTAGCCTCTTTTGATAAGTAAGAGTGTCGAACCCAACGAGGAGCTAAAGGTAGAACAAATACTCCGTCAAGTTCTATCGACCACCAATACAACTCTATGCACGCTTAACGTTCGCTTTATGTAGAACAAGTATGAAACTAGAAGTACTTTGTAGGTGTTGTTGGATAGGTTTGCAAGATAATAGAGAGCGCGTAAATAAAAAGTAGGGCCTGTTTAGATGAAGACACAACTAAGTTAGTTTTAGTAGAGAGCTTGTTGTCACACAAGAAAGTTATTTGTCCCTTGGCAATCGATAACTAGACCGGTAATCATTATTGCAATTTTATTTGAGGGAGAGGCATAAGCTAACATACTTACTCTTCTTGGATCATATGCACTTATGATTGGAACTCTAGCAAGCATCCTCAACTACTAAAGATCATTAAGGTAAACCCCAACCATAGCATTATAAGGCATCAAGTCCTCTTTATTCCCATACGCAAACAACCTACTTACTTGGGTCTATGTTTCTATCACTGACGCCACCCACCATAAGCAAATCATGAACATATTGCAAAGCCTACAGAGGGGACCCCTCACGCTTGCGCGACACGGAGAGCACAATAGGACAGCACCAATAATAAAACATGCAACTCAAACCAATCACGATCATCAATTAACCCATAGGACAAAACGGATCTACTCAAACATCATAGGATAGCCATACATTATTGGGAAATAATATATAGCATTGAGCACCATGTTTAAGTAGAGATTATAGTGGGTAAAAGAGGGGTTACACCGCTGCATAGAGGCGGGAAGAGTTGGTGATGATGGCAGTGATGTTGTTGGTGTAGATTGCGGTGATGATGATGGCCCCGGCGGCGTTCTGACGCCACCAGAAGAGAGGGGGAGAGACCCCCCCTTATTATTCTTCTTCCTTGACCTTCTCCCTAGATGGGATAAGGGTTTCCCCCCTGGTTCTTGGTCTCCATGGCATGGGAGGGGCGAGAGCCCCTCCGAGATTGGATCTGTCTCTCTGTCTCTCTCTTTTTCTGCCCTCCCTGATTCTGCCCTTTCACCGTTTCTTAAATTCCCGGAGATCCGTAACTCCGATTGGGCTGAATTTTGGACACGATTTTTATATGGATATTAGATTTATTGCGGCGAAAGAAGGGCATCAACCGCCTTACGGGGTATCCACGAGGGTCAGGGGCACGCCCCCCTTCCTCGTGGGCCTCTCGAGCATCGTCTCGCGTTGATTTCACTTCCCAAAATTCACATATATTCCAAACAAATCTTCGTCAATTTTTATCCCGTTTGGACTCCGTTTGATATGGATTTTTTACGAAACAAAAAACATGCAACAAACAGGAACTAGCACCGGGCACTGGATCAATATGTTAGTCCCAAAAATAGTATAAAAAGTTGCCAAAAGTATATGAGAGTTGTATAATATTGGCATGGAACAATAAAATATTATAGATACGACGGAGACGTATCATTCCTCTATAGATACGAGGGATTGCATTAAGTCCAGAGCCTCATTTAAGAGCGAGGTTTGGATGGGGACCGAACTTCCCTGGCCGAGCTTGCATGACGCGTACTTCGAGGGTTCGGAGCTAGTGTCCGGAGAATATACCGGTTTTGTGATGACTGTCGGTGGCGCTATCCTGTCTGGTTCTCCAGTGTAGAGCTCTATATCCGCAGAGAGTCCGACGGGCTCTAGACTCCCGTCTTCGGACCTGGTGATACGCTCCAGATCTAAGGCCGGAGCGATGGTTGGAGCTGTGAGTCGTTGGAAGATCAAATCTCCTCGGATATTAGTGACATAGTTTAGATTTCCAAAACTGATCTGGTGACCAGGGGCGTAGCTATCGATGTGCTCCAGGTCGCCAACCGAGTTGGCGCGCAGTGCGAAGCCACCGAATATGAAGATCTGGTCGGGGAGAAAAATCTCTTTCACGGCAGCATTGTTGTAGATGATCGATGGAGCCATCGAGCCATTCGACGACGACACAGTGGAACTCTCAATGAAAGCACCAAATGTCGGTGTCAAAACCGGCAGATCTCGGGTAGGGGGTCCCGAACTGTGCATCTAAGGATCGAAGGTAACAGGAGACAGGGACACGGTGTTTACCCAGGTTCGGGCCCTCTTGATGGAGGTAATACCCTACGTCCTGCTTGATTGACTTTGATGAGTATAGGGGTTACAAGAGTTGATCTACCACGAGATCGTAATGGCTAAACCCTAGATGTCTAGCCTGTATGATTATGATTGCCTCTATGGACTAAACCCTCCGGTTTATATAGACACCGGAGGGGGCTAGGGTTGTACAAAGTCGCTTTATAGAGAAAGGAATCTTCATTTCCGCACGCCAAGCTTGCCTTCCACGCCAAGGAGAGTCCCATCTGGACACAGTGGAAAGCCTTCTATCTTGTATCTTCGTAGCCCATTAGTCCGGCCCATGCTACATAGCCCGTACACCCGAGGACCCCATAATCCAGGACTCCCTCAGTGGGCGCGAGCTATTTCCGGCGAGGAGAGGGTGTTTTGCCGACCATGGTTTATGAATTATTCGTCACATGTCATTTCGGCCGAGGAGAAGGCGCACTTGCATGAAGTTACGAACCTACCGTCGATGTACAACGGGCCAATTGATGCATGTCCCACATAGGCCGGTACTTTCGCGTCTCCCATTTATTTGCTCGGGCGAATTCCACCGAGCAGAGGGTGTTTAAGGATTCGTTCAAATTTTGGGAGAACAAGCATCCACATCTACCTTACCAAGTTGATTCGAATCAAATTTTGAAATATTAGCTTGCCACTTATTTTTTAGATGGAGAGATGATGCTCAGGAGTAATGTGTTTTTACATGCTCATTGCTGACGATTTACTATATGACAAATAGTGGACCCACTCAAAAACGGGAATCAAACCCAAAATGAAATATCTCGATTCAGTGAAATAGCTCGTTCACCAGGTCAAAATAGTGAACTAAATCCAAAATTGAACACCTCAATCGAGTAGCATGTTGTAGAATATTATAGTACTCCATGAACATGTTGAAAGTCAAATTAATGAACTTGTTTGGTATACGCATATCTCCGTTCATGTGTGGATTGCAGACAACATGTTCTCCATTTGAAATTGAATGCACGCTTGCATGAAGACATGGTTTATATCAGTCTTTGATGCATAAAACGTGACCTCCCCCTCTCCCGGACTCCTGCTCTCTCTCACCGACAATCTTCAATTCTGTCACGCAAATCCAACACACAAACCTTGTTGGTCTCTCTCCCTCTCTCTCCATCTCTCTCTCTCTCTCTCTCTCTCTCTCTCTCTCTCTCTCTTTGTGTGTGTGTGGGGGGGTCTTTCTAGTTCACATGCATATCTACTCCATCTATAGGTCTATCTTGCACACTATGTATGATTCTCTAGTCCAAGCTAAATATCTTGGGTGCACCCATTGTACGCACACAAATTCCTTGGCTCATTGCCCGTAATTCTCTCACACACCACTCTATCATCTCGGAGCTCTTCCCTCTCTCTCTCTCTCAAACTCTCCATCTCCCTGGGTCACACATACACATGCATATCTCACTCACACTCGATAGACCCATCTAAAACTCTATCTCTCTCCCTCGTTCTCTCTCCGTCTCACACGCACACACACAATCTCATGCCTAGCCAAGTATGATGGTCTCTCACTCAATTGTAGGGACACGCAGTCCCCCCTATATGTATATCACTAGCTAATCTTAGTCTCGATCACAAACATGTGCATGGTCTATCTCGATCTCTCTCGGCGCATCTTTCTATCACGCACGCACCTCCCTCGATCTCCCACACATATAGTCCCATCACGATCTCGAGGGGATCTCTCTATCACAACACACCCTCTCTCCCTCCCCACGCATCCATGTTCTCCATGCGTCCCTCTCGACCTTTGTTCCTTGCTGGCCAGACCTCTATTGGACATGTGCTATAGGGGTGTCTCTCTTCATTGCAAAAAATCATGCACTAGCTATCTTCGTGTATCTCCTCACCTCGCTTTTCTATGTCGGAGATGCATGTGTGATATGTTTGCATAAGAAACAAAAAATACTCTCTCTCTCTAATTTATCGTTTGTTCTCCCTTTCTCTTTCACACACGTACTCTTTTTGCACACTCACTCATTCTCCTTCACACGCACTTGATCTCTCTCGACTTAGGCACTCTCTTCGGTCCATAGCATATATATTTATTGGAAAGTAAAACATCACAAAGTTTGACTATGTATGTGGAGAAAAACATTTACATCTAGAATGGCAAACATATACCATTAGATTCAATATGAGATGTAGTTTCGTATGATGTATATTTGGTATTGTAGATATAAATAACATTTGCATAAACTTGGTCAAAGTTTCCAAAGATCGACTTCTAAAAAATTTATATGCACTGCATTATCGAGCGGATGGAATATCTCTTTCCCCCTCTCAGCTATCTAATGCACCGCTCAGCCTTATCGGGGCTCCTCTATCTCTCTCAAAGTTTATATCTCCCTGGTTCACACATACACATGTCTAACTCGCGCTACATAGACCCATCTAACACTCTCCACCCTTGTTCTCTCTCTATGTGACACGCACCCCCCTAAGTACCATAATCCCTCACTCCATCATAGGCGCACGCACTCCCCCCTAAGTATGATTATCTCTCACTAGCCATTAGGAACACATGTATTGTCTCCTTCCATCCATACGTCTATCTCGATATCTCTCAAGGTATCTTCTATTGCGCACACACCTTGTCACTCGATCTCCCACCCATGTAGTCCCATCACGATCTCAATGGGATCTCTCTATGACAAACATACACTCTCTGCTCCCCATGTCTGCATTTTCTCTGTACGTCTCTCTTGACCTATCCCCCTTGTTTGTCAGACCCCTCTTGGCCATGTTCTAGGGGTCTTTCTCTCTCGGTTGCAAACAACCACACGCTTTCTCCTTACCTTGCTTCCGCTGTCAAAGATGCATGTGTGATATGTTTGCATGAGACACACACGCTTTTTCTCTACTTTTATCGTGTGTTGTCCATGTCTCTTTCACACACGCACACACACTTTTTCAGTCACTCTTTCTATTTCACACACTCTCTCTAGTTAGGTACTCTCTCACATCCATAAGCATATGGATGTTTTGAAAAGTCAGACCTCAGAAAAGTTAGACCAGGTATATGTGGAGAAAAACATTTACATCTGGAACGATCATTAGATTCATCACAACATGTACTTACTTCATATTATCATTTATCTTGGGTATTGTAGATATAAGTAATTTTTTTTTAACTTGATCAAAGTTTCAAAATTTTGAATTTAAAAAAAATGTTGGCACTACATTATCAAACAGAGAGAGTAGCTCTTTCTCTCTCTCTCTCTGCTATCTCTCATGCGCCTCCCCTCCCACTCGAACTCTTTATACCGACGGATTATACGCTCACTGTGTTAGCATATAGCTCCGTATATTGTTTAGTTGACCACTCAACTAGTCCACACGCTGCCTTGTCAGCTCGTGTTATCTATCTTAGTGTGCTAGCCCATGTGGCAGTGGGTGAAAATAAGTAAACTAGAGGCCCGTCTGACACGCGATGAAGTAAACAAAGTTGAAACCACTCGGGGTAGCACCCCGCACGCTAGTAAATTGAGGGCACACTTCTTCCGCGTGAAGGACGCACTCGCACATAATTCACCACTGCGTGGCGGCATGCACAGAAGGATGCACTCGCGCACACCTAGCAGGCCAGCACACAACACACACCAAGACACGTGTACACCAACGTCGCTGCCGGTTGATATGGATGGCGAAGCAGCCAACAAGCAGAGGAGGCTCGAGCCAAAACCGCATTCGGCGAGCCTGGACTTCTTCAGCAGCCTCCCCGATGACATGCTGCTCGTCATCATCGGCCTCCTCCCCACCAAATCTGCCATGCGGACCGCCCTGCTCTCCCTGTGGTGGCACCCCCTCTGGCGCCGCATCCCCCTCAACCTCACTGTCGACAGCTGCCTCTGCAACAGGGATTGCAAACGCATGGCCGCAGTCTCCCAGATCCTTTGATCACACCCTGGGCCAGCCAGACGCCCTGACTTCCGCAAGTTCAGTACCAACTGCAAGGTCCAAGCCAAGTTCGATGAGTGGTTCTTATCCCCTGCCCTAGATTAGCTCAAGGAGCTCAACTTTGAAGCTGGACGATGTCGCTATCTGCCGTCGTCCGCGCTCCGCCTCACGGCAACGCTGTGCCGCGCCAGCTTCAGCTCCTGCTATCTTCCCCAGATTAATGTCGCGCCCACCCTTCTTCTCCCTCAACTCAAGTAGCTTGACCTCTTCAATGTTTTCATCTCAAAGAAGGCTATGGAGCACCTGCTCCGCAGCTGTACTGCGCTCAAGTACCTTCGTCTTGAGCAGATCCACGGGTTCATTAGCCTCCACATCACCTCGACGAATCTTCGATGGATTTATGTGTCTTGCTGGCCCCGCAACAAGACATCAATTTGGAAGAGATCACTCCAGCTGTTCCACATTATGGTCATTGAGAATGCGCCTTTCCTTGAGAGATTGCTTGTATCTGATCTAGAAGGTCCAACAAAAATCAGGGTCATTGACGTGCCGAAATTGATAGCGTTGGTGTACTCGTCTGCCATATTCTCCGAACTCTTTATTAGATCCGTAATTGTTCAAGTACAACACTCATCTTCTTCTCCGTCTTCTTGAAATTCACATTTTTAAAGTTCTTCTTGATGTATTTACAACCGTCTTCCAGAAAATGATTCCCACAAGCTTGACCCAGTCTATGCGCACAGTGAAGATCTTGGCAATAAAATCTATCGGCGCCAATCTAGATCAAGTTGTTGGATTCCTTACATGCTTTCCGTGCATGGAGAAGCTACTCATCAAGGTGAAACTTCTTGCCTATTAGTAAACGGTAATCACAACGTAGCTCAATTTTTTTCGTAATTTTCCCAAATTACGATGACAAGTGTAGTGCTCAAAATTGCATCTATGCACTGCACCGAAAGAAATGTTTTTAGTATTTTTTTCTCACATGATCACCAACATCGTTTTTTGTTGTACTACTATAGTAGCCTAGGCTAGTCATAGTGGAAAGTAACTTAGACTAGTAACTCTATGGTGACCCTAAGAGCAAGTACTACCTCCGCCCTGGTTTACTCTTCCTATTTTGTAGTATCAAAATTTGACCATAGATTTAACTGACAAAATGTTAATGCATGTCACTAAAAATTATATTGTTGGATTCGTATTTGAACATAATTTCAAATTGTATAATTTTTGGTGACATGCATTGGCATTTTCTTAGGTAAATCTATGGTCAAAATTTTACACTAAATACGACGTAGTACAAAAGTGGGCTATAACGACCCTCCACTATGTAGGCCAAAACACGTGCCAAATTCACTTGTGATGCATTTGGCATCGATGCCCCTCCATTGCTCACCTGGTGCCCCAATCTGGATCACCTACTTTGCTCCGGTGCCAAATTAACTCACGCAATGAAAAAACACTTGCGTGGGAGAGCGAGAGAGGACTGAGGCAATAAAAAAACTTTTTTGGGAGAGTGAGAGGCTGGTGTAGTTGGTTTGATTGATTTGTTTATACATGTTCATCTATGTGCACCGCGGTGCCAACTCTCTCACGTCGCGAGAGAGGTGCCAAAATCTTTTGATTTGACATCGATGCGTATTATGTGGCATACTTTTGAGAAATATGGCATCGGCCACATAGTGGTAGGCAACAAATGCCCAAGCTCTTCACGTGCTCCTAGGTAAATGAGAGGAAAGAGAAATAGAAAGAGAGAGAGAGAGAGAGAGAGAGAGTGAAAAAATATCACTAGCCAGCCAACCCTATCGTATGAGCGAATGATATTGGTACATCTTGATGACACAGCAATCTTATACAACCAGCTGCTCTAATATGTCCTCTTATTTTGCAGATAAAAAAGACCCGAAAGTGAAAATTGTGCTGTACTATAACAATCTCATTGAATGCCTTGATCTCCATCTTACAGAAATTGATTTGATCGACTACCGAGGCAGCACATCTGAGATTAAATTGGCCAGGTTCTTTGTTCTCGAGGCAAGTGTGCTCAAGGTAATGAGGTTCGGCGTTCTCTGGTGCAACAATGAATGGCGTACTGATCACCGCAAGCGTCTAAGCCTAAATGACAAAGTCTTCGCAGAAGCTGAATTTGTTTTTAAACATCAAGTGGCCAGAGACTCGAAAATTTATTTGCCCATTAGTGACTTGTCAGGGCGGTGGATTTTAGTTTGTACGATAATGTTGCATCCACCTAAAGTAACAAAAGTTCTTAAGTAAACTTCCTATTAATTCCCTCTTCGTAGGTGTAGCATTACTCCTAACATTTGTAATATCAGTTTGAAACTTGTAATATTGTCGTGTCCTATTCCAGCGTTTTCAAAATCCTGCGAATCAAAGAGGTGCTGAGTTGGTGATGATGTTGTGCCTGCCATCTTTCACCAATAGCCATCGGATCTAGATCTAATGCATACAAACCAAACTTCTATGGTTTTGCAAAAAGATGCCTGCACTTGTTCCCTATTTACAAACAACTCCTTGTCTCTCACAATCAGCCTTATCTCCTCCCCGCCACATCTAGAAGGCCATGGAAAAATCTGGCGCGATGGCCGCTGCCGGCGCCATCCACCCCCAATCTTGGTGTTCCGTGCAATGCACGGGCATCTACGCATGGAAAATTATGTCGAACACGGCTAGTTGTAAGCAGGCTAGCTCTACAGCCATGACACGGTGACTGCAGATGGTGAGGCTGACTATGGTATGCCGAACACGGTGCCTATACTCAGGTGTCATCTCCGGCGCAGGATCTTGTCACTTCACTGTGAGGAGCAGCATGTAATAATTTGACCAACGGGTAGTACAGTACTACTACATTGGTAGTACTACTACTAGTACTAGCACCACCGTCTGGGTTTGGTAGTACTACCACGCCCATCTGTATTTAGTATTTGACTAGCAATATCTAGTAACGCATGTCACGAAATGTACTACTCCTTCTGTAAATAAATACATGGTGTATTGTTTTATTCCTTCTGGTAGATGGCTCAAATCTGAAGTCTCATCAATCAGACTACTATTGTACTCATCGACCGCTCAAAGACTACTATTGTACTCCCTCCGTACTGGTGCATTAGGCACGTTACGAAAACCAAATAGTAATCCCAAAACATTTAGGCGCGGTGCATTAACTACCCACCTCGTTCCCTGTTTTTTGCCACGAAAAAAGAAATCACCCAATACGAGATGTGGGGTGCGTATGCATCCAATGACTTGAGACTACTTCCTCCGTCTAGGTGTATAAGTCATCTTAGAGCAAGTGAAAAAGAGGAGTGGGATCTCATGCAAGAGGAGTGGGATCTCATGCGGATTCCTAGGCCGATATAATAAATATGAAGAAAGAGACAAAGAAGATGAGAAAAAGTAGTACTCTTATAGCCAGCCATATACTCCCTCCTTTCCGGTTTATAGGGCTCAATTCGAAAATCTCACCAACCAAGGTAGATGATGAGTGGTGGAATACTTTTTGTAATTTGCAAAAGCACCCAATTAATGCTCTTGTTTTCCTCAAAAATTTATGTTTACCATTGTATTAATTGCAATGCATGCATGCATAAAGTACATGCATTGGTCAATTTTCTCTTAATACTTGCATGCAATTATTTAATGCACCTTGAAATCTAAACTTGTGATGGGGAACAACCAAATTGATCCTTATAAAATGGAAAAAACTAAGATTGTGAGATAAGCCCTATAAACCGGAAAGGAGGGAGTAGCTAACCTTATTGTATGAGTGGCTACAAGTGATGGCTCTATATGACATGGCAACATCATATAGCCAGGAGCTGGCTATACTATTAACCATGCTCTTAGGTTGTGCACCGTGACCAAGACGAAGAGGAAAGTGAGATAACTTAATGTCTTTTTGCTAATTAATAGGATTACATGCAATGAACTAACCACTGCATGTCATGTTTGGTAGTCTCAAGTCATTGAAAGCATGCACAACCCACATCTCTCATTGGTTGATATGTCACGAAATAAGAAATGAGGAGGAAGTTAATGTACCGTGCCTAAGTGTTTTGGCATTACACAACATTTTTGGTTACATGCATTAACATTTTATTAGTTAAATCAAAGGTCTGGTGAGATGACTATACTGCACCGGCACGGAGGGGGACGCAGCTTCATTGACTTACTGCACCCGCCTTTGGGTGTATGACACATGGGCCTAACAGGTGGCTGGCCCACCTATCATAGAGCCAAAGGCAGGTGTAGTAGAGGGCCGACGAGTAGATGGCCAACACACACATGAATGCAACGCAGTCTGCACTTCTCATATAAAGGTTGCCCGCTAGTCCAATCTATGAAATCCTACGCACCTACGCACCCTAACCAAGGGCAAGAGTGATCACTCCAATCGCAAGATCAGTTGAATAGAAGCTAGACCCATGGAGGCGATGAGCGCGAGCATCAGCCGGCTATGCGAGATGGTCCATGACGCCGGCCTGCGGCCCAGCATCGAGGAACGTCTCCAGGTTGTGCTTGAGGCCGCTTGGACGACAACTTCATCTCCTTGTTCGACGATGTCCTCGTCGGCTTCCTCGACAAGTTCACTGTTGTCAAGAAGCTCGCGGACGACCTTGACGTACGCCTCCAGCCCACACGCCCAGGCTCTGTGATGCCCGCTACCATCAATGGCCTCTATGGTGACAACCTCTTCGACGCACTAGTGGCCCTGCGACTGCCCGCCATCGTGCCGGAGAATGTCCACCTCAAGGTCGCGCTTGCCGCGTAGCGCCTCACGCAGCAAGACACCGTCAACATAATCACCCACGTCTATGCGCAAATCATCCACAAGGACTACTACGTGCTAGAGGAGGACGATAGGTCGCTGGCCTTCTTGGATCGCAGGGCAACCTTGGGCGGCATTGTTCACAAGCACATTGAGCTCGCCGCGAACGCCGCTGCTCTTCACACGTTGGTTGGTGACCCGGCGCACTAGGGCGTGAGGATGTCATTGATGGATCCGTATGTATCTTTATCTTTCCGTCAAATACATGTAGTAGAATATGGTACTGCTGTTGGGGAACATAGTAATTTCAAAAAAAATCCTACGCACACGCAAGATCATGGTGATGCATAGCGACGAGATGGGAGAGTGTGTCTGCGTACCCTCATAGACCGAAAGCGGAAGTGTTAGCACAACTCGGTTGATGTAGTCGTACATCTTCACGATCCGACTGATCCAAGTACCGAACGCACGGCACCTCCAAGTTCAGCACATGTTCAGCTCGATGACGTCCCACGAACTCCGATCTAGCAGAGCTTCACGGGAGAGTTTCATCAGCATGACGACATGATGACGGTGATGATGATGCTACCGATGCAGGGCTTCGCCTAAGCACCGCTACGATATAATCGAGGTGGATTATGGTGGAGGGGGGCACCGCACACGGCTGGAATAGATCAATAGATCAACTTATGTATCTAGAGGTGCCCCCTGCCCCCGTATATAAAGGAGCAAGGAGGGGAGGCCGACCACCCTTGTAGGTGTGCCAGGAGGAGGAATCCTCCTCCTAGTAGGAGTAGGATTCCCCTCTTTCCTACTCCTACTAGTTGGGGTAAAGGAAGGGGGAGAGGGAGAAGGAAAGGGGGGGCGCTGCCCCCCCCCTCTCCTAGTCCAATTCGGACCAGAGGGGGTGGGGCGCGCGGCCTGCCCTAGGCCAGCCCTCTCTCTCTCTCCACTAAGGCCCATAAGGCCCACTATTTCTCCCGGGGGGTTCCGGTAACCCTCCGGCACTCCGGTTTTCTCTGAAACCATCCGGAACACTTCCGGTGTCCGAATATAGTCGTCCAATATATCGATGTTTACGTCTCGACCATTTCGAGACTCCTCATCATGTCCGTGATCATATCCGGGACTCCAAACTACCTTCGGTACATCAAAACACATAAACTCATAATACCGATCATCATTGAGCGTTAAGCGTGCGGACCCTACGGGTTCGAGAACTATGTAAACATGACCGAGACTCACTTCCAGTCAATAACCAATAGCAGAACCTGGATGCTCGTATTGTCTCCTACATATTCTATGAAGATATTTATCGGTCAAACCACATAACAACATACGTTGTTCCCTTTGTCATCGGTATGTAACTTGCCCGAGATTCAATCGTCGGTATCTCAATACCTAGTTCAATCTCGTTACCGGCAAGTCTCTTTACTCATTCCGTAATACATCATCCCGCAACTAACTCATTAGTTTCATTGCTTGCAAGGCTTATAGTGATGTGCATTACCGAGAGGGCCCAGAGATACCTCTCTGACAATCGGAGTGACAAATCCTAATCTCGATCTATGCCAACTCAACAAGTACCATCGGAGACACCTATGGAGCACGTTTATAATCACCCAGTTACGTTGTGACATTTGTAGCACACAAAGTGTTCCTCCGGTATTCGGGAGTTGCATAATCTCATAGTCAGAGGAACATGTATAAGTCATAAAGAAAGCAGTAGCAACAAACTAAACGATCATCGTGCTAAGCTAACGGAATGGGTCAATTCAATCACATCATTCTCTAATGATGTGATCCCGTTAATCAAATGACAACTCATGTCTGTGGCTAGGAAACTTAACCATCCTTGATTCAACGAGCTAGTCAAGTTGAGGCATACTAGTGACACTCTGTTTGTCTATGTATTCACACATGTACTAAGTTTCCGGTTAATACAATTCTAGCATGAATAATAAACATTTATCATGATATAAGGAAATAAGTAATAACTTTATTATTGCCTCTAGGGCATATTTCCTTCAGTCTCCCACTTGCACTAGAGTCAATAATCTAGTTCACATATTTATGTGATTAGTTCACATCTCCATGTGACTAATACCCAAAGGGTTTACTAGAGTCAATAATCTAGTTCAAATCGCTATGTGATTAACACCCAAAGAGTGATCATGTTTTGCTTGTGAGAGAAGTTTAGCCTACGGGTCTACAACATTCAGATCCGTATGTATTTCGCAAATTTCTGTGTCTACAGTGCTCTGCATAGAGCTACTCTAGCTAATTGCTCCCACTTTCAATATGTATCCAGACGAGACTTAGAGTCATCTAGATCGATGTAAAAAGCTTGCATCGACATAACTCTTTTACGAAGAGCTCTTTTATCACCTCCATAACCGAAAAATATTTCCTTAGTCCTCTAAGGATAATTTTGACTGTTGTCCAGTGATCTACTCCTAGATCACTATTGTACCCCCTTTCCAGAAAGATGCTAAGGAATATAATAGGACTGATAAACAACATACCATACTTTATAGAACCTATGACAGAGGCATAGGGAATGACTTTTCATTCTCTTTCTATTTTCTTCTATGGTCGGGTTTTGAGTCTTTACTCAAGTTCACACCTTGCAACACAGGCAAGAACTCCTTCTTTGACTGTTCCATTTTGAACTACTTCAAAATCTTGTTAAGGTATGTACTCATTGAAAAAACTTATCAAGCGTCTTGATCTATCTCTATAGATCTTGATGCTCAATGTGTAAGTAGATTCATCGAGGTCTTTCTTTGAAAAACTCTTTTCAAACACCCCTTTATGTTTTCCAGAAAATTCTACATTATTTCCGATCAACAATATGTCATTCATATATACTTATCAGAAATGTTGTAGTGCTCCCGCTCACTTTCTTGTAAATAGAAGCTTCACCGCAAGTCTGTATAAAACCATATGCTTTGATCACTTTATCAAAGCATATATTCCAACTCCGAGATGCTTGCACCAGTCCATAGATGGATCGCTGGAGCTTGCTCACTTTGTTAGCACCTTTAGGATCGACAAAACCTTCTGGTTGCATCATATACAACTCTTCTTTTTAAGAAATCCATGAAGGAATACAGTTTTGACATCGATTTGCCAGATTTCATAAAATGCGGCAATTGCTAACATGAGTCGGACAGACTTTTAAGCATCGATACGAGTGAGAAAATCTCATCATAGTCAACACCTTGAACTTGTCAAAAACATTTTGTGACAATTCGAGCTTTGTAGATAGTAACACTACTATCAGCATCTGTCTTCCTCTTGAAGATCCATTTATTCTTAATGACTCACCGGTCATCGGGCAAGTCAATCAAAGTCCATACTTTGTTCTCATACATGGATCCCATCTCAGATTTTACGGCCTCAAGCCATTTCGCGGAATCTGGGCTCATCATCTCTTCCTCATAGTTCGTAGGTTCGTCATGGTCAAGTAACATGACATCCAGAACAGGATTACCGTACCACTCTGGTGCAGATCTCACTCTAGTTGACCTACGAGGTTCGGTAGTAACTTGATCTGAAGTTACATGATCATCATCATTAGCTTCATCACTGATTGGTGTAGGAGTCACAAGAACAGATTTCTGTGATGAACTACTTTCCAATAAGGGAGCAGGTACAGTTACCTCATCAAGTTCTACTTTCCTCCCACTCACTTCTTTCGAGATAAACTCCTTCTCTAGAAAGGATCCATTCTTAGCAACGAATGTCTTGCCTTCGGATCTGTGATAGAAGGTGTACCCAACTGTCTCCTTTGGGTATCCTATGAAGACACATTTCTCCGATTTGGATTTGAGCTTATCAGGATGAAACTTTTTCACATAAGCATCGCAACCCCAAACTATAAGAAACGACAACTTTGGTTTCTTGCCAAACCATAGTTCATATGGCGTCGTCTCAATGGATTTAGATGGTGCCCTATTTAACATGAATGCAACAGTCTCTAATGCATAACCCCAAAACGATAGTGGTAAATTGGTAGGAGACATCATAGATTGCACCATATCTAATAAAGTACGGTTATGATGTTCGGACACACCATTACGCTGTGGTGTTCCAGGTGGCGTGAGTTGCAAAACTATTCCACATTGTTTCAAATGAAGACCAAACTTGTAACTCAAATATTCTCCTCCACGATCAGATCGTAGAAACTTTATTTTCTTGTTACGATGATTTTCAACTTCACTCTGAAATTATTTGAACTTTTCAAATGTTTCAGATTTATGTTTCATCAAGAAGATATACCCATATCATACTCAAATCATCTGTGAAGGTGAGAAAATAACGATATCCGCCGCGAGCCTCAATATTCATTGGGCCACATACATCAGTATGTATGATTTCCAACAATTCTGTTGCTCACTCCATAGTTTCGGAGAACGGCGTTTTAGTCATCTTGCCCATGAGGCACGGTTCGCAAGTACCAAGTGATTCATAATCAAGTGATTCCAAAAGTCCATCAGAATGGAGTTTCTTCATGCGCTTTATAACAATATGACCTAAACGGCAGTGCCACAAATAAGTTGCACTATCATTATCAACTCTGCATCTTTTAGCTTCAATAATATGAATATGTGTATCTCCACTATCGAGATTCAAAAAGAATAGACCACTCTTTAAGGGTGCATGGCCATAAAAGATATTACTAATATAAATAGAACAACCATTATTCTCTGATTTAAATGAATAACCGTCTCGCATCAAACAAGATCCAGATATAATGTTCATGCTCAACGCTGGCACCAAATAACAATTATTCAGGTCTAATACTAATCCCGAAGGTAGATGTAGAGGTAGCGTGTCGACCGCAATCACATCGACTCTGGAACCATTTCCCACGCGCATCGTCGCCTCGTCCTTTGCCAATCTTCACTTAATCTGTAGTCGCTGTTTTGAGTTGCAAATATTACCAACAGAACGAGTATCAAATACCCAGACACTACTGTGAGAATTAGTAATGTACACATCAATAACATGTATATCACATATACCTTTGTTCACCTTGCCATCCTTCTTATCCGCCAAATACATGGGGCAGTTCCGCTTCCAGTGACCAGTCTGTTTGCAGTAGAAGCACTCAGTCTTAGGCTTTGGTTCAGACCTGGGTTTCTTCTCTTGAGCAGCAACTTGTTTGCCATTCTTCTTGAAGTTCCCTTTCTTCTTCCCTTGACCCTTTTTCTTGAAATTGGTGGTCTTGTTAACCATCAACACTTGATGCTCCTTCTTGATTTCTACCTCCGCAGCCTTTAGCATTGTGAAGAGCTCGGGGATCGTCTTATCCATCCCTTGCATATTATAGTTCATCACGAAGCTTTTATAGCTTGGTGGCAGTGATTGAAGAACTCTGTCAATGACACTATCAACAGGAAGATTAACTCCCAGTTGAGTCAAGTGGTTATGGTACCCAGACATTCTGAGTATATGTTCACTAACAGAACTATTCTCCTCCATCTTGCAGCTATAGAACTTACTGGAGACTTCATATCTCTCAATCCGGGCATTTGCTTGAAATATTAACTTCAACTCTTGGAACATCTCATATGCTCTGTGACGTTCAAAACGTAGTTGAAGTCCCGGTTCTAAGCCGTAAAGCATGGCACACTGAACTATCGAGTAGTCATCAGCTTTGCTCTGCCAAACGTTCATAACATCTGGTGTTGCTCCTGCAGCAGGTTTGGCACCTGGCGGTGCTTCTAGGACATAACTGTTCTATGCAGCAATGAGGATAATCCTCAAGTTACGGACCCAGACCGTGTAGTTGCTACCATCATCTTTCAACTTTGCTTTCTCAAGGAACGCATTAAAATTCAATGGAACAACTACACGGGCCATCTATCTACAACAACATAGACATGCAAAATACTATCAGGTACTAAGTTCATGATAAATTAAAGTTCAGTTAATCAAATTATTAAAGAACTACCATTTAGATAGACATCCCTCTAATCATCTAAGTGATCACGTGATCCATATCGACTAAACCATGTCCGATCATCACGTGAGATGGAGTAGTTTTTAATGGTGAACATCACTATGTTGATCATATCTACTATATGATTCACGCTCGACCTTACGGTCTCTAGTGTTCCGAGACCATATCTGCATATGCTAGGCTCATCAAGTTTAACCCGAGTATTCTGCATGTGCAAAACTGGCTTGCACCCGTTTGTATGTGAACGTAGAGCTTACCACACCTGATCATCATGTGGTGTCTCGGCACGACGAACTTTTGCAATGGTGCATACTCAGGGAGAACACTTGTACCTTGAAATTTAGTGAGAGATCATCTTATAATGCTACGTCGATCTAAGCAAAATAAGATGCATAAAAGATAAACATCACATGCAATCAATATAAGTGATATGATATGGCCATCATCATCTTGTGCTTGTGATCTCCATCTTCGAAGCACCGTCATGATCACCATTGTCACCGGCGCGACACCTTGATCTTCATCGTAGCATCGTTGTCGTCTCGCCAAATATTGCTTCTACGACTATCGCTACTGCTTAGTGATAAAGTGAAGCCATTATAGGGCGATTGCATTGCATACAATAAAGAGACAACCATATGGCTCCTGCCAGTTGCCGATAACTCGGTTACAAAACACGATCATCTCATACAATAAAATTTAGCATCATGTCTTGACCATATCACATCACAACATGCCCTGCAAAAACAAGTTAGACTTCCTCTACTTTGTTGTTGCATGTTTTATGTGGCTGCTACGGGCTGAGCAAGAACAGTTCTTACCTACGCATCAAAACCACAACGATATTTTGTCAAGTTAGTGTTGTTTTAACCTTCTCAAGGACCGGGGGTAGCCACACTCGGTTCAACTAAAGTTGGAGAAACTGACACCCGCCAGCCACCTGTGTGCAAAGCACGTCGGTAGAACCAGTCTCGCGTAAGCGTACGCGTAATGGAGGTCCGGGCCGCTTCATCCAACAATACCGACAAACCAAAGTTTGACATGCTGGTAAGCAGTATGACTTGTATCGTCCACAACTCACTTGTGTTCTACTCATGCATATAACATCTACGCATAAACCTGGCTCGGATGCCACTGTTGGGGAACGTAGTAATTTCAAAAAAAATCCTACGCACACGCAAGATCATGGTGAAGCATAGCAACGAGAGGGGAGAGTGTGTCTACGTACCCTCGTAGACCGAAAGCGGAAGCGTTAGCACAATGCGGTTGATCTAGTCATACGTCTTCACGATCCGACCGATCCAAGTACCGAATGCACGGCACCTCCGAGTTCAGGACACGTTCAGCTCGATGACGTCCCACGAACTCCGATCCAGCAGAGCTTCACGGGAGAGTTTCGTCAACACGATGGCGTGATGACGGTCATGATGATGCTACCGATGCAGGGCTTCGCCTAAGCATCGCTACGATATAATCGAGGTGGATTATGGTGGAGGGGGCACCGCACACGGCTAGAATAAATCAATACATCAACTTGTGTATCTAGAGGTGCCCCTGCCCCCGTATATAAAGGAGCAAGGAGGGGAGGCCGGCCGGCCCTTGTGGGCGCGCCAGGAGGAGGAATCCTCCTCCTAGTAGGAGTAGGATTCCCCTCTTTCCTACTCCTACTAGGAGGGGGAAAGGAAGGGGGAGAGGGAGAAGGAAAGGGGGGCACCGCCGCCCTCTCCTAGTCCAATTCGGATCAAAGGGGAGGGGCGCGCGGCCTGCCCTAGGCCATCCCTCTCTCTCCACTAAGGCCCATAAGGCCCACTATTTCTCCCGGGGGGTTCTGGTAACCCTCTGGCATTCCGGTTTTCTCCGAAACCATCCGGAACACTTCCCGTGTCTGAATATAGTCGTCCAATATATCGATATTTACGTCTCGACCATTTCGAGACTCCTCCTAATGTCCGTGATCATATTAGGGACTCAAAACTACCTTCGGTACATCAAAACACATAAATTCATAATACCGATCATCACCAAATGTTAAGCATGCGGACCCTATGGGTTCGAGAATTCATATTGGCTCCTACATATTCTACAAGGATCTTTATCGGTCAAACCGCATAACAACATACGTTCTTCCCTTTGTCATTGGTATGTAACTTGCCCGAGATTCGATCATCGGTATCTCAATACCTAGTTCAATCTCGTTATCGGCAAGACTCTTTACTCGTTCTGTAATACATCATCTCGCAACTAACTCATTAGTTGCATTGCTTGCAAGGCTTATAGTGATGTGCATTACCAAGACGGCCCAGAGATACCTCTCCGACAATCGGAGTGACAAATCCTAATCTCGATCTATGCCAACTCAACAAGTACCATTGGAGACACCTGTAGAGAACCTTTATAATCGCCCAGTTACGCTGTGATGTTTGGTAGCACACAAAGTGTTCCTCCAGTATTTGGGAGTTGCATAATCTCATAGTCAGCGGAACATGTATAAGTCATGAAGAAAGTAGTACCAACAAACTAAACGATCATCGTGCTAAGCTAACGGAATGGGTCAAGTCAATCACATCATTCTCTAATGATGTGATCCCGTTAATCAAATGACAACTCATGTCTATGGCTAGGAAACTTAACCATCTTTGATTCAACGAGCTAGTCAAGTAGAGGCATACTAGTGACACTCTGTTTGTCTATGTATTCACACATGTACTAAGTTTCTGGTTAATACAATTCTAACATGAATAATAAGCATTTATCATGATATAAGGAAATAAATAATAACTTTATTATTGCCTCTAGGGCATATTTCCTTCAACTACTAGTAATTATCTTACCTTTCGCAGCAACTTCATAATTTTCGTACGTACTCCATGCATGAACCGCGCCAGAACCAAACTTCTCATTACTCTAGGGAAAGTCATTATTTCTATCTATCGATCGCACCATGGAGCGGAACCAAATTTTACAAGTTAGAAGTTCAAAAGGAAAGGCCTGCCGTGTTCACGTTGCACCCCCACACGGTTGGTTCGGCACGCCACTCAAGGGGGAAAGCGTGCTATGTTGCATTTTCACTTACAAGTGGGGCCGGTGTTGAGAAAACCGACTATCGACAAACCCACACCCCGCCCACCACGCGATGGCTGAGAAAACAGGAGGGAGAAGAGATGGCTATAGCATGGACTCCAAGAAAATTGGTGTCAGATGGGACTCGTGTGGGTGACGTGTGTCATACTGCTAGACATGAATGCTAGTTATGGCCCATGCCACCCCACTATATCGAGCCTATATCGAGGTGCTAGCTACGTAGAACAAATTTCCCAGAGTCCGTGCTTAGCCCTCCTCTATCTCTCTTCTCAGCCAGCCAACAGATGCGCGGAGCCCATCGTCTGTTTTCTCACATGCGGTCCCACATGTCAGTGAAAACACAAGAGGACCCACTGAACCTGCATATCTTTCACCTTGACATGCTGGTGATGAAAAAAAAATCCAATAATGATCTTCGGTGGCCACTTTTGGAGTTAGTCAAGAGTAGAACAATTCTATTTTCAGTTTAACCCAAGATGCACATCACGTGGCTTCAACTACCACTCCATTTTCTTGCATGACACGACCTGAATGCTGGATGTCCCACGTGTCGGCAAAAGAAGGAAGAAGTCGACAAAATCTTCTCCACATTTAGACCAGAGGAGTAGGAAACATGGAAAGCCCTGTGCCTACATTGTCGGGGGTTTGGCGCGACATATGCCAATGGATGGTTTATCATGGTGGGGGCGAGTAGAACGTTGCCGGTGCCTGGAAACAGGATGAGGCGAAGACATGCACGCTGGCGAATCTTACCCAGCTTCGGGGCTCTCCGGGGAGATAATACCCCTACTGCTGCTCTGCGGGGTCTCCGCATGATCACTATGGCAAAATGCTTACACGGTTGCTCCTTGAGTTGTTTTCTGGTGGTAGGAGAGGGCAAGGCTAGCTCTCTCCCTTCTATATGATCTGGTCTAGAGCTAATGGGTTCCCCCCTTTGCATGGGTGCCCTGGGGGGTTTATATAGGCCTACCCCCCAGGGGTACAATGGTAATCCGGCTGGGCACGGGCCCAGCCGTCAGTATCTCTGGCCTCCGTCTTCTCTGCTGACCGCTGGGGCCCGCTGACGAGCGGGCCCCGCCGACTGGCCGGGTACGGAGCCGACAGCCCGCGTCCGCCGCTGGCGGGTCTTGCCGGCTGCTGCTTACTGTAGTCGTGCTTCTGATGACGCGGGCTTGATTATGAGGTCATGGCAACAGCCCCGCCGCCCAGCGGGCGATCACGGTTGCCTCTCCCCATCACATCTGGATTAATGGCGCGTGGGCCCCGGGGGAGGGCTCGGCCGACTCCCCCGGGCCGACTCCCGACGGGTCCGACTGGTGGTTCTCCTGCCGTCTCCCGAGGTCTCACTGACTGGTGGGGCCTGCTGCCTCCAGGCCGTACAGACAAGCTGTCGTGGGTGCAGGATTCAGCCCTGCGGCACTGATGTCAGGGTCGGCATGGCAACAGTGCCACACCGCACGAAGATCTTCCGGGGTACGGCGTGCTGTGGCCATGCCTGCCCTTGGTGAGGGGTGGGGTGGGATTTGCTATAGCCACGCCCCCGCCTCGTCCCCTTTGATGAGGTCATGGGGTTTGTTGGAGTCGCAGGCCGACTCCCCAAAGCCGACTTCTCTGGAAGTCGTCCCTGGGGCTCGGCCGTGAGCGGGCAGTCCGCCGCCTTGCCATCGACTCCTCAGGAGGCGGCTCTTTGTCCTGGGGTCTTGAGGGGCGCAGCCTACCCCGATGTCTTGAAAGGTTCTGGGACCCGGGTTGGCCTACCCGTGGCCCATTACTCCGACAGTAGTCCCCGAAGCTGGTGAGGCGCCGCGGACGATCGGCCGAGAAGCCTCAGCAGTTTCTCTTTCCGGGTGCTCAACACATGGTCTTTGATTGACTTCTGCCGGACCGATTAGAAGGAGTCGGACTTGCTCAACTCGGACTCACTCAATTCCGATTTGCTCAGTATTTCGAACGTCGCGGCGGGATTTAAGTGGAGTGCTAGCTAAGCCTCCAGGCCGCTGCCCGTTCTTGGCCTGTCACGCGAGGGCATGTGGCTAGGCCGTCCTGCCAGCCTACGCGCGCGACGGGACAGGCCCATAGGCGGGGCCCTCCACTACCGCGCCTCGGCGCCCGAGCGGATCCGCTGCGGCCCCGGTGGACGGTTAGGATTCCCGTGGAGTTACTGCGCGCAGTAACTTTACGTTGATCGTGGGGATCGTGGGGTTGTGGGCGCAGTAAATCCCCACGTCCGCCCCCTCGGCTTCGCAGCCCACGGGTCTATAAGTAGGGGGAATAGGGGGGCACGCGCGCCCCTCCTTCCCACTACTCCTCGTTCTCTTCCTCCTTGCTGCTCCTCGCTCTCCTCCTTCCTCTTCTCTTCTCCACTCCGCCGCACGCCCAAGCTCCGGTGAACGCTGTGGCGACAACTCGCAATGAGTTCTTCCTCCGCCGCCGCGCCTCCCCCAGTGCGCTCCGGCACCTGGGACGGCTCCGAAGTTCATGAAGACCACATTGAGTTCCTCCGCCGGACCCGTCGGCTTCCCGGCGAGGATCGCGTGCAGGTGCGTCTTGCGCCGAAGGGGGAGATTTCCCCCGCACCGCGGGAGGGCGAGCGGGTCATCTTCCGCTCGCACTGCCTGCGCGGGCTAGGGCTGCCGGTGAGCAGTTTCTTCTGGTCCTTCCTGGAGTTCCACGGCCTCCAGCAGCACCACCTCACCCCCAACGCAGTGGTGCTGCTGTCCGCCTTCGTGGCCATGTGCGAAGGCTTCCTCGGAGTCCTCCCCACCCTCGAGCTCTGGGGGGAGTTCTTCTTCTCCAAGCTCGGCACCCAGGCTACGGGCGTGCCGGCTCAGTGCGGCGCTTTCATCGTCGTGCGAAGGTCGGGGGCCGACAATCCCTTCCCCTCCATCTCGCTGATCAAGTCGGTGAAGATGTGGCAGAGATCCTACTTCTACGTCAAGAACGCCTCCGCGAGGGGAGACTGGGTCAACTTGCCGGCTTTCGAAGCCGGCCCGCTGGCTGGGCGACTGCCCAACTGGTCGTACTGGGCCAAGTCGCTGACGCCTGTGGGAACCGGCGCCATCACGCGACTCCGAGTGCTGACGCAGTCAGAGGGTCTGACTGGTCCGGATCTGCTGGCCGCCTTCGTTTCGCGCCGAGTTCTCCCACTCCAAGGACGCCCTCATATGATATGCCAGATGAGCGGACACCGCGACCCAAGTCGGATGTGCACCAAGGACATGCCTCACGAAGAGGTGGCCTTCATGGTGAACTATCTCTCGGACAGCAGGCTCCTGGAGGACTGGCGATTCGGCAAGGAGCCGTACTCTCGCGCCAACTCCCCGCCCATGGTGAGTCACCTTTCTTTTCTTTCTTTGGATTGTCTTCTTCTTGCCGAGTTTTGTTTTGACCAGTCGACTTTGGTTAGAATCCCCTCCTTCACCCACCAGCCGGCACCTCGGGGCCGGCCCGCGAGTTCCTCACCGACCGGGCGGAGAGCAACGTTGACGACCCCGATCTGGGGGCGGCGGCTCTGGAAGATGACGCCGAGGGAGGAGGAGGAACAGTGGGCGACTTCAGGCCTTCGGCCACTTTCGCCGACTGGCCTGACGACGACGCCGAGGGAGAAGTCGCCCCTCGCCATCGGCCAGGAGTCAGCCAGCCTGGCGTGGGCTCTTCTGCCGCGCCGGGCGCTCCAGGCGGCGGGAAGAAGCGCAGGGCCGTGCCGACGTTGTTCGGCAGTCGACCGAAGAAGCCCAAGGGTTCGGCTGCGGCGACCCGGTGGGACGAGGCGGCCGCGAAGGCCATCCGCTTCCGTAAGGAAGTGAAGAAGCCGCCGTTGGTCTCCGCGTAAGTATTCTGTCTTCAAAGTTTTATTCTTTCTTCGTGATTTGTCTGAGTCTCTGCTTGCCCCTCTTGCTTCAGGGCTCCCCTCTCTCTTGAGAGGGTCACCGCCGCCTCCGTCATGGGGTCAGCGGAGACGTCCGCCACCACTCGACGGATTAACCCCGCTGCTGACCTCCGGGAGGCGACGGAGCGGAATGCGCAGGAGAAGCGCAACAAAGAAGAGGCCCTCCGCCTGGAGAAGGCGGAGGCCGATAGAGCGGAGGCCTCCGCTAAGAAAAAACTAGCGGAGGCCGAAGCCGCCGCCGCGGCGAAGCAGCAGGCTAAGGAAGCCGCACGCCGCCAGTCGGCAGTGCTCATCACCCCGTTGAACTCTGCGCCGCCGCCTCCAGAGTTCACGGGGTAGACTGGGGAAGCCGGCGGGGAGAACCCCGTCGTGGAGGGGGAGGGCGGCGACCCTTGTACGCCGGATGCGAACGTTCCGCCGCCGCCTCCGCCGCCGTCTGAAGGTGCACAGGGCGAGCAGCCGGCGGGCCCTCTGGTGCCGCCGACCGAAGACAAGGCCATGGCGAGGCTACTCCTCCAAGTCGGCTCGCCAACGCGCCGCCGTCTCGAGAAGGCAACCTCGGCACCCCGTCCCCTGGAAACCGGCGCTGCCAGCTCGGCGATCCCAGACGCCGAGGCGACGAGCGCCGCGCCCATTGGGTGGGTGCGAGGAGGCGGCACAGGGCCGCTGAACCAGGCGCTTCTGGACGTCCAGGCGAAGCTTCATGCCGAGGGCGACGCTCTCCACAATTGCACCAAGGCGTACCTGGCGTCGCGGGCAGCTGTCCGGGTATGTTTTTCCTTTTGGCCTTTGTTTTTCTTGTTCCTCTCTATGGGGGCGCGCCAGCGCACCCACTGGGTGTAGTCCCTGAGTTTCGGGCTAGCTGCTGAGCAGGCAGCCTGGAACTTCAATTGATGAACTTTGGGTATTAACTTTTTGTCTGAAACGTTCGTCGCAGGATTACCACAACCTCCGCGTCATTGCCTTCAACCGTAATGTTGAAGAGCTGGGCAAGCGGACTACCGACCTGTCGGAGAGCCAGAGTAAGTCCTTTTCCTTCTTCGCGGGGGCGCGCTGGTGCACCCGTAGGCTGTAGTCCTCGAGATTCGGGCCGACTGCTGAGCAGTCGGGCCGGATCTCCCCGGCGACCTTCTTTACTGGTGGCTTGACGCCTTCTTTCTTTCTTCTTCTCAGGGGCCAACGCCGCTCTTCAACAGCAGCTGAGCGATGCCAACTCCACTTTGCGCGGCAAAGAGGAGGAGTGCAGCAAGCTCGCCACGGAGCGCGATCTGCTGGCCACTCAATTGGCAGAGCAGAAGGAGCTGCTTGTGAAGTCGCAGAGGGAGGCGGAGGAGACGAAAACCGCCCTCTTGGCCGAGTTCGCGAGCGAGCGCTCCTCCTAGTCTAACAAGGAGGCGCTGCTGTCCTCCGGCTTCCACGAGATTGAAGACATCGTTGATGGTGAGTCTCTTTATTTTCTTTCTTCGAGCTGCTGATTTAAGTCGTGCCGACTCCTGGTTTTTGACTAGCTTCTTCGTTTCTTCGCGTCTTTGCAGACCTCTTCCCTGGGCAGTCGCAGGCCGCCATCCAAGCCATCGAGGCTGACCGTGAAGGTCGGAGGGTGGAGGGCGCAGAGATTGCCGCCGGTGCCCCCCGAACTCTTGACGAGCACATCTTGAGCATCGAGGCTCGCCTCCGGCCGGCTCACCGGATGCTGCGCCGGCTTTAGCGTGTCGGTGCCCAGGCGATTGCCGCCCTGTGGCCGGATATGCAGGCTCCGCGCACCCCCAGCCTGACGGCCGACTGGCTGGAGGTCGCGGCTGGTCGTCTTGAGGCCTGGAAGGGCTCTTTGGCCCGAGCTGGAGCGTGCCGGGCCTTGGAGTTCGTCAAGGCATGGTATCCGGGGCTGGACCTAGACCGGTTGGCCATGCTTCGTTCGGAGGCCCAGCCGGAGCTGGCGGCCGTGGAAGACGCCCTCATCAAGCATGCTATGATGATCGCTGAGTACACCAACACCAGCGTCTTCGTCCCCGAGCGGTCTGAAGATGGCGAGGAGGTACCGCCGGAGTGGTTTGGGATGAACCCAGACTACGGCAAGGACTCGGCAGAGGTGATTGGCTCCAGCGTCGAGGAAGAGGGCGAGGCGGAGGACGGAGGCAAGGTGGAGGCACCAGAAGATGGAGCAGACAGCCAGCCTCAGCTCGACGGTGCCTCCAGCAACGAGCCGCGTGCAACCGACCCGACTGCTGCCGGAGGCGATCAAGCCGAGACTAGCCAGCCGGCCGCTCCGACGCCTGGTGCTGGCGCCTCCTCTGACCCTCCGAGTCCGTCTGCTGCTTCCTAAGCTGCCGCTGTATCTTTGTTTTGTCTGCTTCAGTAGTCTTTGAAGAACTTTGTTAATTCGCACAATTCCACCCGCGGGGTGTATTTTGAACCTCTACTCGACAATTCGGCCAAGGGCCTATGTTATGTAAATATATATATCTATCTTTTCTTGCTCATTTCTCTTTTGGCTTTTTTCCTTTGCCGCTTTCTCTTAGTTGCCTGCCTTGCCAATCGGACAGCCGCTCTGCGGACTGTCGCTGGATCAAGTGCTATGGTACTTTGGGAAAGCAAGTACTTAGCCGTTTTCAAGATTTTTTGAGCAAGTTAGATAGAAGATAGCAATCCGACTATCCGAGAGTCGGTTTGCGAGAAAGGCTGGAAGCTGTCTTGAGCTATGTTTTATGCTTTGAGCCCTTAGCCATTTTTCATGCGAATGCCCATTCTACCTTACTGCTGCCCACCGTACAGTCACTCTGCAAGCTGCGGCTTCTGACAGGAGACAGTTTAGGCGTTTACACACTACTTGTCCGACTGCAGGAAGCATTTCATAGTGCAAGGCTGCAAGTCCCCGGGTCGACTTGTCGAGCAACGGCATAAAAAGGAGTAACATACTCGCAGTCATAATTTTTATCATACAGACAAAAGAGGGCAGTCCCCGAGCTCGCCTCGGGGGGCCCGAAGTCTTGGTACTTTAATACAAAAGGTAGCGTGGTACATACTGCATCAACTGTAAAATCTTCGGAGGAGATTTGCATTCCATGGCCGCTCTGTCTCCTTGCCGGAGTCGTCCCTCTTGCGTGCTCGGGGCTTCTGAGTGTCGATCAAGTAGTAGGAATCGTTGCCCAGTACTTTGCTGATGATGAAAGGGCCTTCCCAAGGCGCCGACAGCTTGTGCTGGCCGGCTGTTCGCTGGATCAGCTGGAGCACAAGGTCGCCTTCTTGGAAAGATCTTGGCCTGACCTTCCTGTTGTGGTATCGGCGCAGGCTCTGCTGGTAGATGCTGGACCGGCTGAGACAGCCGGCCCTCTTCCAGCAGATCAACGCCATCTTGTCGTGCTTCTTCTGCTTCCTCCTCGGTGTACATGGTGACTCGTGGGGAGTCGAACTCTATGTCCGTTGGGATGACGGCTTCGGCACCGTAGACGAGGAAGAAGGGCGTGAAGCCGATTGACTTGTTTGGAGTCGTGCGCAGACTCCAGAGGACGGCTGGCAGCTCGTCGAGCCAACAGCCAGCCGAGCGCTCTAGAGGCTCGATCAACCGAGGCTTGATGCCGGACAGAATGAGGCCGTTTGCTCGCTCCACTTGGCCGTTTGACTGCGGATGGGCGACGGACGCTAGGTCCAGTCGGATGCCCTGTGTTCCGCAGAAACGGGCCAAGGCGCCTTTGGCGAAGTTTGTGCCGTTGTCGGTGATGATGCTATGTGGTATGCCGTACCAAATTGTGATATCAGAGATGAAAGTTACGGCAGTCGGGCCGTTCAGCTTCTTGATTGGCTTTGCTTCTATCCACTTGGTGAACTTGTCCACTGCGACAAGTAAGTGAGTTAAACCACCTCGTGCTGTTTTGAATGGTCCCACCATGTCTAGACCCCAAACTGCGAAAGACCAGGCAATGGGGATGGTCTTGAGTGCAGAAGCTGGCTGGTGCGGCTTGGAGCTGAACTTCTGACACCCTTTGCACTTTTGGACCAACTCCTTGGCCTCTTCCAAGGCAGTTGGCCAGAAGAAACCGTGTCGAAAGGCTTTGGCGACGAGTGCTCTTGAAGCCGCATGGTGGCCGCACTCGCCTTGATGGATGTCTTTGAGAATCGCTTGGCCTTGCTCTGGATCTACGCAGTGCTGGTAGAAAGTAGTGATGCTGTGCCTGACCAGCTCTCTGTTGACTATGGTGTAGGCTGCCGCCCAACATTGTATTTGCCGAGCTGAAGTTTCATCCGTCGGCAGCTATTTGTTCACCAGGAATTTGAGGATGGGCTGGGCCCATGAGGGTGTTGCTACTTCTTCGACTGCCAGAACTGCGACTTGGACGAGGGTGGTTGGGCTGGGAGGCGGCGGGGTGGAGTCAACAGCTGCTTGCTGGGTTGTTGAAGTCCCCATGCCGACTGGCGCGGTCCTTGGGCCGAGTTCTGGAGTCTTCGAGTCCGCCACCGCAGTCCCCGGGCCGGATTTGGCTGTGGCAGCTTTGGGGTCTTCCGCCAAAATCCTCGTTCCGGCTGCCGGAGCTCTGGAGTCGGATCCGACGTCTTCGGGAGGAGCTAGCACAAAAATGGAGTCTGATTCTGGTGAAGGCTTGACAGACGGCTTGAGGAGGCGTTGAAGGGCGACACAAGATGGTATTGCTTGGCGGGTAGAGCTGATTCGTGCTAATGCATCTGCTTGGTCGTTGTCATTCCTTGGCACATGGAGGAACTCGCACCCTTCGAAATACTTGCTGAGTTGCTGCACGAGGAAACGGTAGCTCGCCACGTTTGCATCTTTCGCGTCCCAGTCGCCAGATGATTGCTGGACCACTAAGTCCGAGTCGCCATAACACAAGATCCGGCGGATGCCAAGCTCTTTGGCAAGCCGGAGCCCGTGAATGAGCGCCTCGTACTCGGCGACGTTATAGGAGGCGGCAAAGTGGATTTGTAGCGCATACTTGAGCTTGTCTCCTTTGGGAGAGGTGAGGACGATGCCGGCTCCCAAGCCAGTGCGCATCTTGGAGCCGTCGAAATGCATCCGCCAATGAGTGGAATCAGGTGCTGGAGGTAGGTATTGGGTGTTGGCCCAGTCGACGAGGAAGTCGGCCAGTGCTTGTGACTTGATGGCGGTGCGGGGCTGGTAGTGGATGGTGTAAGGAGCCAGCTCTATGGCCCACTTGGCCACTCGGCTAGAAGCATCTCGGCTACCAATGATCTCGGCAAGCGGGGCCGTGCAGACCACTGTGATTGGATGCTCTTGAAAGTAAGGCTTCAATTTCTTGGCAGCAAAGTGTACGCCATAGCACATCTTCTGGTAGTGGGGGTAGTTCGGCTTGGAGGTCGACATTACCTCGCTTAGGTAATATACCGGTCTCTGGACAGGCAGCGCCTTGCCTTCCTCCTTGCGCTCCACTACAATGACTGTGCTGACTACTCGGCTGGTGGCGGCGATGTACAGGAGCATAGGTTCCTTGGGAGTCGGAGCCGCCAGGGCAGGTGGAGTAGTCAACATATTCTTCAACTGGTGAAAAGCTTCGTCCGCCTTATGGTTCCACTCGAAAAAAGTGGTCTTCTTCATGAGTTGGTACAAGGGGAGAGCTTTCTCGCCCAGCCGACTGATGAATCGGCTGATGGACGCTAAGCAGCCGGTGAACTTCTGCACATCCAGCAGTCGGCTGGGTACCTCCATTCTCTCAATGGCCTTGACTTTTACTGGGTTGCTGTAACACCCTCGATGCGACTATAGCTCCCACGTGTCGAGGCATGACTTAGAGACATAATCGCATTGAAGGCATAAGTCGCAAGTTAGGCAATCTTCACAACATCCCATGTAATATAAATAATAAAGGGGAGATAACATAGTTGGCTTACACTCGCCACGTCAATCAAGAACATAAATAACATTACATCACCCAAACACTCATGGCCCGACTACGGCGCCAAAATAAAGAGAACCCAACATGCGACACGCTCCCGATCACCCCCAACTGGGCACCACTACTGATCATCAGGAAAGGAAACATAGTAACGTTGAGAGTCTGCGTCGAACTCCCACTTGAGCTCAAACGCGTCTCCTGGAGCGAAATCATCAGGCCCTGCATCTGGTGTAAAAGTAATCTGTGAGCCACAGGGACTCAGCAATCTCGCACCCTCGCGATCAAGACTATTTAAGCTTATAGGAAAGGCAAGGTAAATATATGTGGAACTGCAGCAAGCGACTAGCAAATATGGTGGCTAACTTATTTGCAAAAGAGAGCAAGAAGAGGAGGCAAAGCGCGAGCGAGAAACTAGAGAGCAAACTGCGCAAACATTACTCCAACACCGTGTCCGCTTCCCGGACTCCGCCGAGAAGAGGCCATCACGGTAACACACTCAGTTGATTCATTTTAATTAAGTTAAGGTTTAAGTTATCTACAACCGGACATTAACAAATTCCCATCTGCCCATAACCGCGGGCACGGCTTCCGAAAGTTCAAATCCCTGTAGGGGAGTCCCAACTTAGCCCATGACAAGCTCTCACGGTCAACGAAGGAATAGACCTCCTCCCAAGACGTTCCGATCAGACTCGGTATCTCGGTTACTCAAGACACTTCGACAGGTTAAAACAAGACCAGCAACACCGCCCGAATGTGCCGACAAATCCCAATAGGAGCTGCACATATCTCTTTCTCAGGGCACACTCAGATAGGTCAAGCTACGAGAAAAACCAACCCTCGAGTTTCTCCGAGGTGGCCCCGCAGGCTGCCTGGTTCGGACCAACACTCAGAGGAGCACTGGCCCGGGGGGGTTTAAATAAGATGACCCTCGGGCTCCGGAAACCCAAGGGGAAAATAGGCTAGGTGGCAAATGGTAAAACCAAGGTTGGGCATTGCTGGAAAAGCTTTAATCAAGGCGAACTATCAAGGGGTTCCCATTATAACCCAACCGCGTAAGGAACGCAAAATCCGGGAACATAACACCGATATGACGGAAACTAGGGCGGCAAGAGTGGAACAAAACACTAGGTGAGAGGCCGAGCCTTCCACCCTTTACCAAGTATATAGATTCACTAAGATAACATGGCAATATGATGATATCCTAACAAGTAAATAAAGGATCCAACAAGGAACGGCCTCCGATCTTCACCTGCAACTAGCAACGCTATAAGAGGGGCTGAGCAAAGCGGTAACAGAGCCAATCAACGGTTCGCTGGGACATGGTGGGTTAGAGGTTTGACATGGGAATTTGGGAGGCTTGAAAGCAAGTGGTAGGCATCGTAGCATTGGCATAGCAAAAGAGCGAGCAATCTAGCATAGCAAAGATAGTAGTGATTTCGAGGGTATGATCATCTTGCCTGCACAGTTGTCAGAATTGATTGGATCCTCGAAAGCAGACTTAACGGGCTCCTCATTAGCGAACTCGTCTCCCAGCTCTACCCAAACAAGACAAACAAGCAACAAGGACACAATCAACCACGTGCAAGGATCAAACAATATGATGCAATGATGATATGCTATGCGGGATGCGATGCGGGATGCAAAATGCAAGATATGACAGGAAATGCAAGAACCTGGCCTCAACTTGGGAATCCAAGTGTGCCACTGGAAAGATGAGATGAAATCGCTTGAAAATGATATAAAGAACGCCGGAATCGGAGTTACGGTTTGGAAATGGCAAGCAATTTAAATATGACACCGGTCTGCGATTACAGCATGTGGCCATCTAAATGCAATGAGATGAACATGCTACAGCACCCAAACATGACAACAAAATACATGGCAGGGATGCATACAAGATGCTTAACAAAAGTCTAGCACTGAGCTACAGCCAATTCATCCATTAACAGGTTCAAACAAACATGGCAAAATTGCATATGGTAAACAGATCTCAGACTTGGTGAAATTATCACTTGTCTGGAATTTCAGATCAGGTAGCACTCTTCGGAGTAACAAAACTACATGCTACAGGACCTGAACATGACAAAGTAAAACATGGCATGGAGCTACTCAAAGAGCTTAACAAAAGTCCCTTAGTGACCTTGAGCTAAAAGGGATCAGAAAATACAATTGCAAGCATGTGAACATAGCAAAAACATAATCAGTTTTCAGACTTAGTGAAAACTGGCACTTGCTGAAACATAACTCAAGTAGGCATGTTTACGAGCTCGATGCACTCACCACGGAGCAAGTCATGACAAGCTAAGCATACATCCAACAAGAATACACAAAATGCAAGCTAGACATGGCAAGAACAATAGCATAGCATGCACGGATCAACTACAACATCATCGTCAAAATTGCAAACAAGTTGACAATCTTCCCAGATTCACAAAGTAACAAAAGTAGATCTCGATTGACTCAAGCTAGGGTGCTCCATAATTGCAAACAAAGACATGGATGGATAGAGCACTACAATATTAACAAAACATCCTTACTGATCATCCTCAAAAGAGGCACGGATCACTAGCAAACAACATGAACATATGGCCATATGAGATAACAGATCAAAGACTTAGTGGCAATGCTAAGTCCCTGAAAACAGAATTACCAAGTGCACCACTTTGCAAGCTTGTGCTAGTCACCACACACATCACAAAAATACATGGGTTGCACCTCTGGAAAGAGGACAAAACCCTTAACAAAACATATGTAGAACATCAAGGCATAGCATGCACACATTAATCATGGCAAAAATGACAAAAAACCTAAATGGAGTAGCAGATCTGACAATTATCTCAAGTAGCCCTCTTCTAACAGCATTTCGGGCATCAAGATGAACTCAAATGAAAATGATGCAATGGAATGAAATGATTTACTCTCTGAGATGAACATTTTGATATGCTATATGCATGAATCGAAGCTACGGATGCAAAGTTACGAGGCTATAAACATGAGCACTTGGATCTGGAATTTCGGGACATAGAAGAAAAAAACACCTCGTGGATCTAGGGTTTACTATTCACTGCACGTGAACCGAGGCGGAATCCGGCGAGGTGGCGGCTGCTCCGGTGAGGGGAGTCGAGGGGGAGGTGAGGGAGAGGCGAGGCCGGCCGAGGGGAGGAAGAGGTCGGGGCGGCGACACGCGCGCCGGCGGGGAGGCGGCGGACGACGGGCGATGGTGCGGCGGCGGCGACCGGGCTCGACGTGCGGCGGCCGGAGCGGAGCGGGGTCGAGGCGGAGCGGCGGAGGCGGCGGCGCGCTCCGGCCGGGCGGCGCCTCGGGCGCGAGGAGGCGGGCGCGGGGCGCGGCGATGTGGG
>NC_041382.1:433698144-433771525 GCF_002162155.2 Triticum dicoccoides
CGGGAGGGCCACGCGCGGGCCCGCGGGCCGGTGCCACGGGATTCGGTGGCGGCGAACGGCGGAGTGCCACGTGGCGGCGGGGAGGTGGATCGGACAATGTCCGTCGGTGGGGGAAACGTCCGGCGACGCGAGGGGAGGATCTAGGGTTTTTGACGAGGGGGGTCCGGAATTTCGGGAGGGGATGCCTTTTATAGGTAGAAGGAGCTAGGAGAGTCCAAATGAGGTGCGGTTTTCGGCCACGCGATCGTGATCGAACGCTCTAGATGATGGAGAAGGTTTAGGTGGGTTTTGGGCCAAATTGGAGGGGTGTTGGGCTGCAACACACACGAGGCCTTTTCGGTCCCTCGGTTAACCGTTGGAGTATCAAACGAAGTCCAAATGATATGAAACTTGACAGGCGGTCTACCGATAGTAAACCAAGGCCGCTTGGCAAGTCTGGGTCCAATCCGGAAATGTTTAAACCCCACACACGAAAGAAAGGTAGAAATGACCACCGGAGGAGAACGAAGCGCCGGAATGCAAAACGGACAACGGGGAAAATGCTCGAATGCATGAGACGAACACGTATGCAAATGCAATGCACATGATGACATGATATGAGATGCATGACAACGACAACAACACACGGAGACAAAAACCCAAACCCGAGAAAATAAAATAACTTAGCGCCGAAACGGCAAGAGTTGGAGTACAAATTGGGAAAGTTACATCCGGGGTGTCACAGTTGCATTCTATGTCGCGTTCAGAGACCAGGAAGCCAAGGAGCTGGCCGGCTGGTACTCCGAAGACACATTTCTCAGGGTTGAGCTTGATCTGGAACCGGCACAGGTTCTCAAAGGTCTCCTTGAGGTCTTCCAGCAGTGTCCCACGCTTTTCCGTCTTCACCACCACGTCGTCCACGTAAACGTGGGCGTTCCTGCCGAGCTGCTTGAGGAGGCACTTCTTCATGCAACGCTGAAAGGTGGAACCAACGTTTCTTTAGTCGAACGTCATGGTGAGGTAGCAGAAGGCTCCAAACGGCGTGATGAAGGCGGTTTTCAGTCTGTCGGCCGGGTTTAGCTTGATCTGGTGATATCCTGAATATGCATCCAAAAAACTCAACAGCTCGCATCCGGCTGTGGAGTCTATCACCTGATCGATTCTTGGTAAAGCAAATGGGTCCTTGGGGCAGGCCTTATTGAGGCTCGTGTAGTCAATACACATTCGCCACTGCTTGTTCTTCTTTAGTACCAGGACCGGATTTTCTAGCCATTCTGGAAAGAATACTTCCATAATGAAGCCGGCTGCTAGGAGTCGGGCTATCTCTTCTCCGACAACTCTTCTCTTCTCTTCTGATAAGCGGCGCAGGGGCTGTCTGACCGGCTTCGCATCAAATCGGACATGTAACTTGTGCTCGGCGAATTCCGTCGGTACACAATGTCCTTGGGGGACCATGCAAAGATGTCTCGATTCTCACGGAGGAAATCGACGAGCTCGCCTTCCTATTTGCTGTCAAGGTTTGCACCTACGACGGCGTACCTCTCTGGGTGCTCCGGGTCCAATGGTATCTTCTTTGTCTCTTTCCCTGGCTTGAACGAACCCTCGGTCTCCGACTCTTTTGGGTTGGGCGACACCTCAGGCTACTTGTCAGCCATCGCCACAACTCGCTCAAGGAGCCGCTTCTCAGCCGCGATTACCAAGGATTCGGCTAGCCGACTGCTCTCTGCCGTGCAAGCGGACGACTTCCGGTAGTCGCCAGCCACAGTCAGAATTCCCTTGGAACTGGGCATCTTCATCTTGAGGTAGGCATAGTGGGGGATCGCCATGAACTTGGCCAAGGTAGGTCGGCCAAGCAGCGCATGGTATGGGCTCTCAAGATCCACCACCTCAAACCAAACGGGCTCTCTACGAAAGTGATCTTTGTCCCCAAACAGGACGTCCATCAGGATCTTGCCGATTGGCGAGTAGGAAAGCCCAGGAACAATGCCGTGGAACACAGTTTGGCTGTTCTGAAGTTGTCTTTGCTTGATTCCTAACTTCTCCATGGTGTCCTTGTACAGGATATTGATGCTGCTGCCCCCATCTATCAGAACTCGCGAGAAACGCGCGGCTCGTTTGTCCGTAGCAAAGGTGGCGTCCAGGACCAAGGCGTAGGAGCCCGGACTCGGCATCACCTCTGGGTGGTCAGCCCTGCTCCAGCTGATGGGCTTCTCAGACCAGTGCATGAACTCTGGCGTCTTTGACGCTACCGCATTCACCTCTTGTCGCTGCAGCCGCCTGCTGCGTCGATCATCAGCCACACTGGTGAACACCACATAGGCTCCATGCTCTTCAGGGTATTCGTCTTGTACTGCGCTGAGTGGCCTGACAGCCGGCTGCTGGGGCGGAGGCAGAGGCGGCTGCCCAGCAGGCGGGGGAGGCAGGAGGCCGTCTCCCTTGGCGATCCTGGTGAGCCAGTGGCACTTCCGGGTGGTGTGATTCGATGGCTTTGCGCTGCTGTTGAACTTGCAAGGTCCATCCAAGGTCTGCTCATAGGAGAAGGCCGGCAACCAGTTTGGCTTGCCGCCATTCTGTCGCTTGGGCGGGGGCTGCTCTTTTGGCTGCTGGGCTTCAACGGTCGCGACCTGCTGGCTGCTGGAAGCCGGCTGCGGGGCCTTGCGCTTGTTGTCGCCCTGCTGTTGTCACCGGCCGGCGTCTGCCGCCGGAGTTCTTGGAGCTTGAGGAGCCACTTTTCCAGTCGTGCTGATTTGAATTTCCGCCTTCATGGAGGAGTCGGCCGTGGCGTACTTGTCCGCTATGATCAGCTGCTCGTCGAGGGTTTCTGGCTCGTCGCAAAGGAGCTTGTACTTGAGGAGGGTGCCTTCTCTGCACCCGGCCGTGAAGTACTCGATGGCTTGCACCTCGTGCACGCCCTCGCAGGAGTTTCCGAGCTCGGCCCAACGCGTGAGGTAATCATGAGTCGACTCGTCGGGGCCTTGCACGCACAAGGAGAGCTGACGAGGCTTGGGAGGACGCTTGTACGTGCTGGTGAAGTTGCGGACGAACGCCTCGGTGAAGTCGACCCAGCTGTTGATGCTGCGAGGCTTTAGGTTGTTCAGCCATGTCCAGGCCGTGCCCTGGAGCATGAGCGGAACATACTTTGCGGCGACACGCTTGTTGCCGTTTGCTATGCTGACAGCCGTGGAGTAGTCGACTAGCCAGTCTTCCGGCTTCACGGAGCCGGTATACTTGGGCATGTCTCTTGGGAGCGTGAACCCTCTGGGAAAGGGCTCGTCCCGAATGCGGGGCCCAAAACAAGGCGGACCCAGCTCGTCTTCTTCTTCCAGTGCTAAGGATCGGTGGAGTCGGTCGATCCGATGGCGGGCGTCATTCTCTCCAACTCCCTCTCAGCGGCCAAGGCGGTCACCAAGAGTCGAATGGTCAACAGGCGGCAGGGAGACTCGCCTCTCCTTGCGGAGAGGGGGAGGCGGACAGTCGTCCCGTCGTTCCACTGCCCTTGGGCGGCCGTCTCGGTCGCGCTCTATGGTAATGCGAGTCCGACTGTGGCTGACAGCCGGCTCCTTGTCTCTTCTTCCTCGGCCGCCGCCAGTCAGCATCTGAGAGGTCGCACCTTGGTCTCGGTGAAGGTCGTCGTTGGGCCGTTGAGGCGCCTCCGTGCGGCAGCCGGCCTCGTTCTGCGTGGCGGCCGCGTCGAGAAGCCGTTGGACTCGCTCCATCATGAGGCAGCGTTCTTCGCCCTTGAAATTGTCCAGCTCGTCCGCCGCTGCCTGGGTGGCTCGGATGTTCTCTGCTGGTGTAGCGTACACAGGGCGGCTTGCCCCAAACAGGTTGGCGATGGCTACGCCACGCTGCCGGACCGCGCCAAGGCGGTTGGGCTCCGCCGGGGATGGCGAGCCGCCGACAGCGCGATCCATCTCCCGCTGGTAGGCTTCTGACAAGCGCCTCATGTTGGCCAGCTTCTTCGCGCCTTCAATGAGCTGAAAGCGGCGCGCCTCCAACGTCTCTGCATCAGCATCTTCCTGAATGGGTGCAGTTAGGTCTTGCAGCGCCGCGCCGAGTGAGTCGGACGCTCCTCCGCCGGGGAACTCGTCATGACTGATGACTAGCACCTCAGTGACGGTGCTTCCGTCGCTCTCTGCATGGGGGAGAGGTTCGTCGTAGACCACCACGTTGGTGGGGAACGCGTCGAGCGACGTGGTGTCGGAGTCGACCAGCATCGGGTCAGTGGAGCCTACGGACTCCAAGTCTACGGCAGGCTCGCCGGAAATGTGGAGTTGATCGAGGAGGCTCGCGAGGAGGTTCTCGGGGCCGTCCGTGCCTGCGTTGGATGCAGGTTCGTCGGAGAGGCGGACCTTGCCGACGAGTTCGGCCAAGGAGCTGACCGCGCAAGCGATCTCAACGCCGCTCAGCGCGTCGGCGCAAACTCCATCCGGCGTGCCAGGCTGGCTGCGCTCGCCAGGGAGGAAAAGGGTTCCCGTCCAGAACAGATCTCCGGACGGCGGTGCACCAGGCCCCACGATGGGCGCCAAATGTCGGGGGTTTGGTGAGACATATGCCAACGGATGGCTTATCATGGTGGGGGCGAGTAGAACGTCGCCGGTGCCTGGAAACGGGATGAGGCGAAGACATGCACGCCGGCGAATCTTACCCAGCTTCGGGGCTCTCCGGGGAGATAATACCCCTACTGCTGCTCTGCGGGGTCTCCGCATGATCACTATGGCAAAATGCTTACACGGTTGCTCCTTGAGCTGTTTTCTGGTGGTAGGAGAGGGCAAGGCTAGCTCTCTCCCTTCTATATGATCTGGTCTAGAGCTAATGGGTTCCCCCCCTTTGCATGGGTGCCCTGGGGGGTTTATATAGGCCTACCCCCCAGGGGTACAATGGTAATCCGGCTGGGCATGGGCCCAGCCGTCTGTATCTCTGGCCTCCGTCTTCTCTGCTGGCCGCTGGGGCCTGCCGACTGGCGGGCCCCGCCGACTGGCCGGGTATGGAGCCGCAGCCCGCGTCCGCCGCTGGCGGGTCTTGTCGGCTGCTGCTTACTGTAGCCGTGCTTCTGATGACACGGGCTTGATTATGAGGTCATGGCAACAGCCCCGCCGCCCGGCGGGTGATCACTATTGCCTCTCCCCATCACATCTGGATTAATGGCGCGTGGGCACCGGGGGAGGGCTCGGCCGACTCCCCCGGGCCGACTCCCGATGGGTCCGATTGGTGGTTCTCCTGCCGTCTCCTGAGGTCTCACTGACTGGTGGGGCCTGCTGCCTCCAGGCCGTACAGACAAGCCGTCGTGGGCGCAGGATTCGGCCCTGCGGTGCTGATGTGAGGGCCGGCATGGCAACAGTGCCACGCCGCACGGAGATCTTCTAGGGTACGGCGTGCTGTGGCCATGCCTGCCCTTGGTGAGGGGTGGGGTGGGCTTTGCTGTAGCCACGCCCCTGCCTCGTCCCCTTTGATGAGGTCATGGGGTTTGTTGGAGTCGCAGGCCGACTCCCCAAAGTCGGCTTCTCTAGAAGTCATCCCTGGGACTCGGCCGTGAGCGGGCAGTCGGCCGCCTTGCCATCGACTCCTCAGGAGGCGGCTCTTTGTCCTGGGGTCTTGAGGGGCGCAGCCTGCCCCGATGTCTTGAAAGGTTCTGGGACCCGGGTTGGCCTACCCGTGGCCCATTACTCCGACATACATCATACTACGTACAAGTCCACCTCACGTAGTCACACTATCACCATATTTCTCGCCTCTGTGCGACACGTAGCTCTAGTTGATCTAACTTGAACTAACTATTGGTTGGCTCTATGTGATGTGGCAACTTCATACTACTACGGATGTTGGTTGTACTACTACGGCACTAACACTCCAAGAAGTGAGTCGAAAACCATTTATAAATTGTGTTTATGACATGCATATGCAAATGTACCATTCATTACATACAAGGAGTCACCAACACACAACGACAACGAGGATACATGTTGGATTATAGATTAGTTCCAACAAAACATTCTAGTAAATACTAAAGTTTTCATCACACAACAAATAACAAGCAAAGAAATGAACTTCAGCTCAACCAATCCTCGGCGTTGGAAACCCTTGCTTTGAACCAGAAGAGATTGTCTCAAAAGAGCCAGCTACTGTCAATCTCGAGATGAACGCATGACTGATCATTCAGGCTGAAACGGCCTATTTCATGACCCATATTGTGATAGCCACAGTAGGGAACCATGGCAATGTCCAAGGTACAAATATAGTTGCTTCTCATAAATGGTAGTAATGTTGTGTGAACAGTAGCTGGATCGCCTTTCACCATCATTTGATAGTTTTGTCCAAGGAAGAGCGAGTTTCCTCCAAGAGTATCAATACCAGGGAGAAGGTGTTGGCGCTAGCACAGTAGTATCCATCCCGAATACCTTGCAACGGACGTTGGAATAGGTCCGGAGAGTGCAACCATGGGAGACAACACCTGCTTCCTTAGTAACATCGGCGGTGCCCTGTATACAGACAAGAAGAGGTGATCCATCGGAATAAGTTTCCAGGCGCCACTAAGTATATGGGTCCTCATGCTCGTGATCATCATCATCATCGTCATCTTCCCGTTGGTTATAAAAAATTTCAAGTATACGTGGTGGAATGTTCACAGGACCTTGGAAACACAAGAATGTTAATTAGTAAAGGGAAAATTGCTAAACCGCATGCATGTGGGTGAAACAATTATAATTACGGTGGAATACAAATATACCGAACGCATAAGGATTCCATGCAAAAACAGTGCCACGAGTGGTGGCAGCAAACACAAGACCCTCGTATTGAATTGCATCACAGTACATATCCGTGTATAGAAACAGAATTTTGAGCAATATCCATCTAGTCGAACTATGAAGGAAGGCAACAAGCTTGTCGAAGATAGCAACAAGTCCATAGTCCGTGTAATCCCAAGAGCGGTCAGGAACTCGACAAATTGCTATCTTCTGTAGACGACAGTCACCATGATTGTAGTTGAACGTACGTAGAATATCGGTGTGCTCAACCTCTAAGCAGTCTGAGATTTTTGGAAGTGGAACCCGGTGACAATTGTACACATTCACAAGTTCCCACTCGCAGTTGTACCCAATATAAACAACCCAGTCTCCATTTGCGCCAGCCCAAGCCTTACCCTCAAGCGATGGCATCTTAACATCACACATATCATTATCAAGCAGCACCAACTTGCACAAGGTGAGGCTTGCATCGTCCGCGGGCCAATGACCAGGGTCGCAGTGAAGAAGATAGGGAGATCAAACCGCTCCTGGACCCTTGGGTTCTTTGTAATGTTGTTATTAGTTGAGTCGAGAATGGTCTTGAACGAACCTGCCATGGTAGCCGAGGTGATGACGTCGACTAATGAGTTCCTCCACCACGTCATCATTCAGATCAGGGCAAGAATAACGGGGTCGTTTCTGGCCTGTTCCCTCCATGGAGAAGACGATCGAACAATGGCAGAAGGAAGGGCGAAGGAAAATGGAGGAGGGAGGAAGAGCGTGCGACAGCAGTTCTAAATCGAGAGGGAAAGGCGAAGAGTCAGTGGACGGTTGCCACGGTACACGAAGAGGCGCCCCGGCCTACATAGACGTCCATTCAGAAATTGTACAAAAGGACTCGCCGTCGTCTCACTGACATGTTGGAACGAGACCACATGTCAACGAAGAGGCTAGTGGGGAGCGGACGGTTGCCATAGAGGTCACACACTAACGACAAGGCCATCCTGTCAGACCTAGCGCCCGCGCGGGATGGCTTCCGTCCCCCACACAAGTGAAGCCACTTCGCACCCCCACACGGTTGGTCCGCCACGCCGCTAGGCCAACTCCAACGTGTGCAGCTCGGATGTGCGCTCGCTCAGCCCCCTTTCCATCGACTCCCCGGAGCTACCCAACCACGGCTACGTGTTTTGTGCACCTAGCGGCCGGATTTGGAGCGGATCTGGTCGGGCTTGAGCTCGCCCGGCTGTGCGAGGCTGCTCGCGCCATGGACTGGCCGGGCACCGGGCCAGAAGGCCCCGGCAAGGCCGCAAGGCCACATGTAGGTACTGACTCCTCCTCTAGCCGCTCGGATCTACACTGTTGGCACTCCGCCGGCAAATACATGAATGGCGGTCGGCCGGGTTTGGTAATGGCCCAAAAGCTCGTCGGTGTACCGTTGCCACTCTTTACGTGCGACAACTGCCCAAAGAAGGTCTTGCGCCACGTGTCTACAACGCCGGAACATCCCGGATGGTTGTTCATCAAGTGCTCAACCGATGGGGTATGTGCTACTTTAGCTTTGGTTGTTCTCTCGGATTAGACTAGTTGCGCTAACTTAAAATATTGTTGTGTATAATGGATGCAAGTTTTGGTATTGGGAAGAAGAGTACATTGAGATATTGATAGAGCACAATTTAGTAGATGTTCTAGCACTTTTTGCTAGCATAGAGGCTAGAGATGAGACTAGTGCACTTGTTGATAGAATAGAGGCTAGACATGAGACTAGATGCGAGGAAGCAATGTCTACTTCTTTACACTCAAAGAAGAAAGAAGCACGCAAGATCAAGAAGGCACTTATCCAACTTACAGGAGCAGTTATGGAAGTTGGATATCTTCTAAAATGTATTCTTGTGGTTCTTGTTTTCTTTGGTCTTGCTTTTCTAGTCAAAATTTGGCGATGTATTTCCGTGTACCAAAAATCAATAATGAAAAAAAGATATGTTTTTGCAAAGAAAAATGTACGCGGCAGGGATACATCCTCGCGTTGGGCGCACGGCCACCGCATCCGAGAAATGGCCCGGACTCGACCCCATTGCCCTATCCAAACGGACAGAATCTAGGAAAAACAGAGGTCCGTTCAGGGTCGTGTGTTGGAATTGGCCTTACAAGTGGGGCCGCAGTTGAGGAAACCGACTATCGGCAAACCCCCACCTCGCCCGACGCGCGATGGCTGAGTTAGAGAAACGAGGAGGTTGAAGAGATAGTTGCAGCATGGACTCCAAGAAATAGGGTGTCAGATGGAAGTCGTGCTGGTGGCGTGTGTCGTACTCCTAGACGTGAATGCTTGTTCTGGCCCATCCCACCCTACTATATATCGAGGATTCGAGGTGCTGGTTACATACAGAGAACACATTAACATATGGCTCACCTCACACTGTGGCCAAATTTCCTAGAGTCTGTGCTAGGTTAAAAAGTGTTCTTTGTAAGGGTGGGTGGCTGGTCTCAAATTTTAAACTTGTCGTATTACGTATACGTAGGCGTAGAGATAGTGCAGCAGTTTTGAAAGTTTCTACCCAAACATAATAATGCAATTTCTACTGGACTCATCTGAGGACCTAGGATGATGGGATTTGCACCTACAGTAAAAACACCCGCCTGACACGCGAAGCATGTGAAGCTAGTACAAATAGTAGTACTATTGTTCATTGGACTCATCCAATAACCTGTTGTAATGCACGTAAAATTATGTATTCGGAAAATATTTTTTTGCCTCGTCGCAGCACCCACTCAGAGGAGCGACTCGAAAGCCATTCATAAATTTAGTAAGTTTATCATAGGCATATCATTTTATTACATACAACAGGTCATCAACCCACAACGACAACGAGGATACATTATAAATACTAAAGTTTTCATCACACAACAAATAACAAGCAATGAAATGAACTTCAGCTCAACCACTCGTCGGTGTTGGAAACACTTGCTTTGAACCAGAAGTGATTCTCTGGGAAGGGGCATCTACTATCAATTTCGAGACCAACGCAGGACTGATCATCCAGGTTGAAGCGGCCTATGTCAGGACGCATATTTTGATAGCCACGGTAGGGAACCATAGCAATGTCCGAGGTATAGATAGATTTGCTGCTCATAAATGGTAGTAACATTATGTCGACAGCAGCTGGATCGCCTTTAACCATCATTGGATAGTTTTGTCCAAGGAAGAGCGAGTTTCCTCCAAGAGTATCAATACTAAACCAGGGAGAAGGTGTTGGCGCTAGCACAGTAGTATCCATCCCGAATACCCTACAAAGGATGTTGGAATAGGTCCGGAGAGTGCGACCATGGGAGACAACACCTGTTTCCTTAGTAACATCAGCAGTGCCCTATATACAGACAAGAAGAGGTGATCCATCAGAATAAGTTGTCAGGCGCCACTGAGTATATGGGTCCTCATGCTCGTGATCATCATCATCGTCATCTCCCCTTTGGTTATAATTTTTTTCAAATATACGTGGTGGAATGTTCATAGGACCTTGGAAACACAAGAAGGTTAATTAGTAAAGGGAAACTAGCTAACCCGCATGCATGTGGATGAAACAATTATAATTACAGTGGAAGAAAAACATACTGAAAGCATAATGATTCCATGCAAAAATAGTGCCACGAGTGGTGGCAGCAAACGCAAGACCCTCGTATTGAATTGCATCACAGTACTCATCCGTGTACAGAAATTTATTTTTGAGCAATCTCCATCAAGGCATGGAAGTATGGACAGCAACAAGCTTGTCGAAGATGGCAACAACTTCATAGTACGTGTAATTCCAAGCAGTCGGGAAGTCGAAAAATTCCTATCTTCCATAGACGACAGTCACCATGATCATAGTTGAACGTACGTAGAATACCGGTGTGCTCAACCTCTGGGCAACTGAGATTTTTGGAAGTGGAACCCGGTGACGAGTGTACACTGTCGGTGTTCTGGAAACGGGGGTCCCCAGACTTGCCTGCCTGCGGCCCATGGCATGGCTTTGCTAGCAGGCCCGTACGGCCCATCTTCATCAACAAGACATTCAAGACCCTCGCGAGGGGCCAAGCCTCGCGAGGCGGATGACACAAGACCTCCCCAGGAGCGGCCTCACTAGGCTGGCTCGCGAGGGTCGGAGAGTTCAAGGCACGGCAAACCTCGTGAGGTTCTAGTGACGTGAGCCATGACGACCAAGGCCAGGCGGGCGCTAGCGCGCGTAGCATCCTTGTTTCCTCTTTGGTGCTAAGGTGGCAAGTGCAGGTGCAGAGTACCGAGGCATCAAGCAAAGGTTTCCATATTGGTGCAACGAGACCAAGACCAGCAGGATGGCAAGATGGAGGTCACCATGGAGCCCAAGGCGGCGTCATCACCAAAGCCTTTTGCAGGCGAAGACCACTATTGTCAGGATAAGCTATACTAGCTGTCCCCTTTCAAATTGGTCATTGTTGGCTCCCTTCCTGCTCAATATTTGGGGAGAGGACCAGGGCCTTTTTAAATAGGACTAGCCACCACCATAGCTAGAGAGAGACAAAAACAGTAGACGCGCATAGAGAGAGAGAGAGAAAGACATTAGCACACACGAGTTCGCCAAGCACAAGAACACCTCAACCTCAGGAGGCTGTTCTTCCCTTTGTACTGTTCATCCTCAGCCCAAGAGGCAATCCACCACTACCACACTGGAGTAGGATATTACACCACAACGGTGGCCCGAACCAGTATAAATCTTGCATCTTTGTGTTGTGAGTTTGTCAAATTAGTGTGTAAGATCTTAGCCGAGCTAGGACGTGGATCGATAGGGGGGAGATCTTCGCACGCACCCTAGTGTTTGAACCTTAAGGGTTTTGCTGGAACCCGTGATCTGACATTTGGCGCGCCAGGTAGGGCTACGCCGAAGCTTCCCTTCCGTCGCTCCATGTCACATCGCTTCATCATCTCCATGGCGGACGCACGCCGTGCCCGCGCCGAGCGCCAAGCCGCCCTCGCCACCCGCGTTGCTCAGACGGCCCCTGTCGGCGGGCCACCCCATCGCTCTCCGTTGCCTGCCGCCAACGCCTTCATTGGCCCGATGGGGAACGAGCAGCAAGCATCCTTGTTGCACCCCTCAGTGCAACCGGACGGCCGCACCTCCGCTCCATCATTGGCTCCCACTGGTTCGTCGTCTCACGCTTGTCGCGTTCCCATGGACGCACGGGCCGCGCTCCTCATGGCGCACGAGCTCCTGCGCTACCGCCCGGTCGATGACCTCTACAAGGACTGGCTTGACCGCATCACCAAGCTTGTCCGCGCCGCAGGAGGCTCCCCTGCGCCGTCCCACTCTCTGCCTCGTCCTTCACCGGCCACAGGCGACGGGGCTCACTAAGCAGCTCCACCACCTTAGCACCAAGACAGCGCCCTAGCGCCAAGGCGCGCGGCTCCACGGTGCGACCCACCACGTCCGGCGCCCGTGCGTGAAGAAAGAAGCTGTCAAGAAGTCCCTCGACCGCAAGCGAACACTCCGCCACTCTTCACGCCGCCGCGCCAGGATCATTTACTGCGGCAAGGCCACGCGCCGCTTGCCGTAGCGGCGCACGGGCGCCAAGACCAAGTTCCACCTCCAAGGCGGGCCCCGGTGACCATGGCTGGCTACCGCGCCTTCACCCCCGAGCTGCGTAGTGTCGCCTAGCCAGGCAAGTTCAAGCCATATCTGCCTCCTCGCTACGACGGCACCCCTGAAACCGCAGAGTTCCTGCAGCTCTATGAGCTGAGCATCGAGGCGGCCAACGACGACGAGAAAGTCATGGCGAACCGGTTTCCCATGGCTCTCAAGGGTGGCGCCCGCTCCTGGCTCCTGAACCTGCCTCCGGGCTCAATTTCCTCCTGGGACGAGACGCGCAACCACTTCATCGCCAACTTCCAGGGCACTCGCGACCGCCCCCCGGTCGCGGGTGACCTGCACCGCATCAAGCAACAACCAGGAGAGAACCTGCAGAAGTACATCTAGCGCTTCAACAGCGCGCGAATCAAGATCCCCAAGGTGACCGACGAGGCCATCATCTCAGCGTTCTCCGACGGTGTCCGCGACTTCAAGATGAAGAGGAGCTCGCCATCCACGAGGAGTTGTGTATGACATTGGAGCTGTTCAACATCGCGACCAAGTGTGCAAGAGCTGAGGAGGGGCGCCTCTCCCTCCTCGAACTCCCTACTGCGGACCCAGAAGGGAAGAAGACGAAGGCCAAGGACGTGAAATGCAAAGGAGTGGCCGTGCTCACAGCGGAGCCAGACACCAAGCGCGGCCGAGATCTTCCCGAGTCATCCAAGAGCAGCCGACCGTTCTGCGCCTTCCATAACCTGCATACCCACAACACCAACGACTGTCAAGAGCTCAGAGCCATCCGAGAAGGACGCTTCAGTCGACGCCCTGAGCGCAACGACCGGGGCTACGGCCAAGGAGGGGGACATGGTGGCAGACGCTGGGACGACCATGGCCCGCGCCAGGAGTGGCACGACCGGCCTCGTGAGGACCGCTGGCAGGATCAGCCTCGCAAGGGTGCCTGGAGGGACCAGCCTCGAGAGGACCATCCTCAAGGCAACGCTGGCCTTCCTCCACTACCGCCACCACCCAGAAGGAATGACGACCACCATCAAGACGAAGGGGCTAGGGGCTTCCAGGAGCCGCGCGCTATCGCCTGCATCTTGGGCAGAGCTCAAGCCCCAGCCTCGCAGCATATCTTCAAACAGTTTGCTTGTGAAGTGAATGCATTCCTCCCCAAGCTCGAGGCCACACACCCACTCAGATGGTCCAGGTGCCCCATCACGTTCAGTTCGGCAGATCAGCTCAAGTGCGTGGCTACTGCATGCATCCTCTCAATGCTTTGTTCACCAGTCATCAGCAACATGCAAGTTACCAAGACCCTCATCGACGGCGGCGCGGGGCTCAATGTCTTGTCCGTCGACATGTTCGGCAACATCCAAGTGTCATATGACCAGCTTCATCCTACCAAGCCTTTCTCGGGAGTGACCGACGGCTCTACTACCCCGATCGGGCAGGTCCGCCTCCCCGTTACCTTCGGAGAACGCTGTAACTACCGCACCGAACTCATCAACTTCGACGTCGCCTACATCTGTCTGCCATACAACGCCATCCTCGGGTATTCAGCCCTGGCCAAGTTCGTGGCGGTGACCCATCACGGCTACAATGTCCTCAAGATGCCGGGAAGCGGTGGAATCATCACAGTCCCGTGCGAGGAAAGAGACGCGGTGTGCTCCCTCGAGCGTGCCTTCCAAGCTGCGGCAATCAACGACCCCGACAGCCAGGGCGAGGGCCCTCCCGAGGCCACCCCCAGGAAGAAGAAGCAATTGCAACACGAAGGGCCTTAGGCAAGCGGCGCCTCGTCAGGATCGACGCTCGCACCTAGGGCGCCTCCCTCCATCTCATAGGAAGTCGCGCCCAGCGCCCCTCTCGGGCAGGGCTCGGGGGCTCTCTTCTGGAGGGCCTCAGACTTTTCCAACGTCACAAGGGAGGCGCTCGGGCACCACTTGGAGGCGTGCTTCACAGCATGTTTCCCACAAGAGAACACAGGGCAAGGAGTGCCCACTGTTCAGGAGTTCATCACCAAGACCACTCAGGAACTGCAAGACGCAAGGACCATGCACGGCGACCGCCGCTCACCAGGCGCAACTCCCCATACAGGCGAGGATGTCGGGCTGCGCGTCTGCATCGACGTCCCAGGGCTCAACCGGGCCGCCTCTCAGGAGCTTTTCTGGCCTTCACGCGTGGGACGCTTTGAGGGCCCACCTCACAGCTACGTTCACATGCCTTTTGGCCTGCCGAGCATGGCGACCGCCTATCAACGCAACCTGTGGAGCATCCTGGTGGCTCAGGAGGCCTGGCACCACGCTGTGCTAGCGGAGATTAAGAGGGTCCTCAAGGAACCCCCTGGACCCCCAGAGCCTCCCAAGGCTCAGGGCCCCGGCGGCTCATGAGGAGCAGCCCCTTCGCCGCATACCTTCAGCTGCCCCAACTCTCCTTCATCAACATAACCAGGTGACATTTTCCAAGTTCGTTCAGCTGGGAGCACCCCCAGGGCTGCATCATTCCCAGGCCGCGTGGCTCCATCCCTGTGGCATGTATCTTTCCTTTTTATGTCTTTTCCTTACCTTGTTGGGGGCGCCCCTCGGGCTGCATCATCCCCGAGCCGCTCGGGCCTGACCCAATGGCATGCATCTTCCATGCATTTACCTAAGCTAGTTGCCTTTCATGCTTGATCTATCTATGACTATCACCTGCCTCATTGTCGCCCACCATGGGAGCCGCGCGCCGGTCGTCTTTCTTCAGGACCCTTCGTGTTGTCTAACCACCTTGCAGGACCAAGACAGCAAAAAAGAACCAAGACCAGACACAACCCGCCTTGAGGTAGGGCCTCGTGAGTCCCGCGCTGGCTCACGAGTGTCTAGACACACCTCGTCTAGCCCTGCCGTGCAAGCCACGTGTCAGGGCGGGGTTGTACACGTCCCGGGGGCTCTCTGCAGTAGAGAGTCCCCTCTCACGCGCCAGAAGCAAACCAGCAATCACCACGGCAACCAGTGCCCTTCCTCACGCTAACTTGCAGGGACTTCCCGAGGGCCACAGCAGGCGGTACCATGGACTCTCCCTCTTCTCTCATGCGATTCGCTTGCTCGTTAAAAGGGGGGCTCCTGAGCATCGCGCCTCGGGAGCTCTTACTGGCTCTCCATCCCTCACCCCCTGGCCTTGACCATGGCATGTGACCTGGCATACTAGCGGTGGCTGAGCTCGCTCGAGGGCCGGGACCTGAGGATGCAAAGCACCAAGAAGAACATGGAGGGGAGGGGGAGACCCGCATGGGTCTGGCCAAGCAACACTACAATGGCCGACGTACGAGTTCAGCATGACTCGAGGAGCCGACCCCAGACAGCCAAGATAAGTTCTCGCTCTGGATCCACTAGTCGCTACGGCATGAGACCCTCGCTCACTCCCTTCGCTGCCCTGCTGCGGCAACGTTTTCTTCCTTTCCCATCCTAAGACAGCTGCTTGTGCGCTAAAGGGGACCTCTTGAGCATCGCCCCTCGGGAGCTCTTACTCGACCTTGGGCTGCTCACCTCCTGGCCTTGACCATGGCACGCGACCTGGCATACCAGCAACGGCTGCAGCCTGCCTGGGCACCGGGACCTGTCAGCATAGAGCACCAAACTGCCGCAGGGTTGGAAAGGGGAGGCCGAGCCTCTGCAGGATATGCGCACACAAATCTTCATAATGAGGGCTATGTTGACAAAAGGCATTACAGACGCTTTACACGCCCCCACGGGGTTCATCTCTTGATTCCTCGCAGGGAACAAAAGGGAAGGGATTCCTAGGAGTTCTATCCACATGCACCCAATGTCGCCGAGGCCATCATCAATAGTGGGCCATGCGAGGCCGGCGCCAACCCCATCCAGATCAGCGGCGACAGCGGCTGGACGCCGCAGCCCTGTTCTGGGCTCGGCGGGAGCTTGGGGGCATGTAGCTGTCATCGCTCGTCTCTAGAGACTCCAAGAGCTCAGGAGAGTCGCTGGACCACCAAGAGTCGCCGCTGTCACTGGAGGAGCTGCAGGCGAGGCCCGCGGCGGGCCCAGCATCTGTCGCAGTGTTATCCTGGTGACCTCCTTTAGGGCAGCACTCCAGGCAGCGACCTTCCTCGTCGAAGACCTTGAAGAACAGCGCGGAGGCGCCGTCGTACTCGAAGTGGATCGCGAGGGCGCCATCCGCGCGGCAGACTCGGGCAATCTCGCCCCAGCCTCGGGTCATGAAGATCTTCCCAGAGGCAACAACTCCAATCTCCGCTCCAGTCACTGGGGCATCGTAGTCGGTGTGTTGAAGCCAAAGCTCGCGAAGGCCTCTCGGCGGTGAAGAACTGCGGGAGGCGAATCCAGGTGCTCGGGGGTATCGCCGCCCACAGCACGAACTCGTGTGAGGAGTCCATCGCATGGACCCCTAGGGCAACGGCATGCGCCTCTGCGGCACGGCGGCCACGGATCTGGCGCGGGCGGTGCCGCTCATCGCTCCTCCCTCCAGAATCGTCGGCATGAGCATACAAGGGCAGCGGGTACCCAGGCGGCGGTCTTCCGTACCAAGGCCGCAACACCATCGGCCTCACGACCATCTCGCGGCGATGAGACCTCCTCTTCTTCGGCGGGAGCAGCTCGGGCTCAGCAAGGGAAGCCTTCCCCTTCTCCGCGGTAGTGAACCTCGGATCGACACCATGTCTGCACAAGCAAGGAGTGGAGCTAGCAAGGAGAAGAAGCGCGAGAGGCAGAAGAAGAGATGGGCGACAGAGGCTCTGCCACCCTCCTCATTTATACCAGGAGAAGGCCAACCAGCACCCCCCATGATCACAGGTAATGATGGTTTTCCTTGCATGTCGCAGGGACTTGTCAAGTTGGGCAGTTGCTGAGGCAGCATGGGGAAGCGGAGACGCCCACGTCCAATCAACCGCCACGCGTCGACCAAGGCCGCAGTCTATTGGGGCCTGCGGCACTCCGCACTTAACCTTTGAATTCGCCTCGAAGCCAAGCCCGAGCGCACCTTGGGCCCGAGGGCTACTATCGACGTTCTGGAAACGAGGGTCCCCAAACTTGCCTGCCTACGGCCCACGACGTGGCTTTGCTAGCAAGCCCGTACGGCTCATCTTCATCAACAAGACATTCAAGACCCTCGCGAGGGGCCATGCCTCGCGAGGCAGACAACACAAGACCTCCCCAGGAGCGGCCTCACCAGGCTGGCTCGTGAGGTTCTAGTGACGTGAGCCATGACGACAAAGTCCAAGCGGGAGCCAGCGCGCGCAGCGTCCTTGTTTCCTCTTTGGTGCTAATGGGGCAAGCGCAGGCGCGGAGTACCGAGGCATCAAGCAAAGGTTTCCATATTGGTGCAACGAGACCAAGACCAGCAGGACAGCAAGATGGAGGTCACCATGGAGCCCAAGGCGGCGTCATCACCAGAGCCTTTTGCAGGCGAAGACCACTTTTGTCAGGATAAGCTGTACTAGCTGTCCCCTTTCAAATTGGCCGTTGTTGGCTCCCTTCCCGCTCAATATTTGGGGAGAGGACCCGTGCCTCTATAAATAGGACTAGCCACCACCATAGCTAGAGAGAGACGAAAACAGTAGACGCACAGAGAGAGAAAGATCAGAGCACACACGAGTTCACCAAGCACAAGAACACCTCAACCTCAGGAGGTTGTTCTTCCCTTTGTACTGTTCATCCTCAGCCTAAGAGGCAATCCACCACCACCACACTGGAGTTGGGTATTACACCACAATGGCAGCCCGAACCAGTATAAATCTTGTGTCCTTTGTGTTGCGAGTTTGTCAAATTAGTCCGTAAGATCTTAGCCAAGCTACGACGTGGATCGATAGAGGGGAGATCTTCGCACGCACCCCAGTGTTCGGACCTTAAGGGTTTTGCCGGAACCCGTGATCTGACATACACATTCCCAAGTTCCCACTCGCAGTTGTACCAAATATAAACAACCCAATCTCCATTTGTGCCTGCCCAAGCCTTACCCTCAATCGTTGGCATCTTAACACACACATCATTATCAAGCGGCATCAACTTGCACAAGGTGAGGCCTCTGTCATCCAAGCGCCAGTCAGCAGGGTCATGGCGAAGAAGATAGGGGAGATCAAACCGCTCCTAGACCCTTGGATTCATTGTAATGATGTTATTAGTTGAGTCGAAAATGGTCTTGAACGAACCTGCCATGCTAGCTGAGGTGATGACGTTGCACCGATCAATGAGTTCCTCCACCATGTCATCATTCAGATCAGGCCAAGAATAACGGGGTCGTTTCCGGCCTATTACCTCCATGGAGAAGACGATCGAACAATGGCAGAAGGAAGGGTGAAGGCAAATGGGGGAGGGAGGAAGAGCGTGCGACAGCAGTTCCAAATCGAGAGGGAAAGGCGAAGAGTCAGTGGATGGTTGCCACGGTACACGAAGAGGCGCCCCGGCCTACATAGACGTCCGTTCGGAAATTGTACAAAAGGACTCACCGTCGTCTCACTGACATGTTGGAACGGGACCACATGTCAAGGAAACAAGGTGTGTAATTTCTCGTGCAAAATCTGATCTGGCCGCGTTGGCCCGAGGTGCCGCATTAGTTATCGACCTTTATTTTTTTGATGGCGTGTTGTTCAGTTTTGAAGCACGATTAACTGGTACTGCATGTAGAGAAAATATAAACTACTCTACCACTACTCCACCTCTAGTACTAGTAGTATAAAAAAGATATATAGGTTGGAGGTTCAGCGCTTTCTTGCTAAGGGCTACCCACTTGCTTCTCACACTATCACCCTCTCTCTAGATCTAAAAAAGACGGCCTCTCTCTCCCTCCTCACCGGTGGTAACAGATCCGCTGGGGAAGAAAAGGACGTGCAGCGTTGACGCACTTGTCGTCGGCGAGCGAGGTCATGCACTGACGACAAGGCCGTCCTCTCAGACCTAGCGCCCGCGCGGGATGGCCTCCATCCCCAAGCTCGTTGTCGTAGTGTGTGCGGAGGACGACGACCACGAGCGAAGCCACTTCCCGCCGACCCTTAGGTATGCTACCTCTTTTCGAACCATACCCTTGTTCTATTGCCCCATCTGCCACGTCGCTGCATGTGGATCTTTTTCCACTCCACCATCGTCCTAATTTGCTATCCTATGCTTTGCTGGTCACGTAGATGAACAGCTTAATTTTCACTATTAAAGGAAACCCTACTTCATGCAGACTAATCCATGTTTGGGTTGAATAAGGAAAGGAAGGGAGATTGTACTGTCCAAGAGACTAGGCATCGACCCGCATCTAGGTTGAAAAGGGGGAAATCCATAGCTAAGGAATGAGTCTCGTGTCTCTTGGTTGAAGAAGGGTAGAAATGCATGACAATGCAATAGAGAATGACCAGGTCGATTGGTTTGTTGTCCTCACATAGGAAAAAGGTGGCTAAAGAGAACAAAAATGAGACGTAATCCACATATGCTGCCTGGATATTTGTTGCTCTTGGCAACCATACCTCCCTCACCACTCTATGCATCCATGGAGGTACATCGTAGTGGTGCGCCCACTGTCTGTATGGGCCTCCCATGCTCTTATTGCCACTTTTTTTGCTGTTAGTATAATGCCAGCGGTCAATTCAAGCAATGCTACTGCCAAAGTGATGCCACATTTAACTAATGCCGCACTCAGTCTAATGCCACCAATAAATTTAAGCAATGCCATTTAATGTCACTGGATTATTTCAAGGTTAGCTGTTGATTGTGGATGTATTAAAGATTTTTCAGATAAGGCATTCTAATGTTGTTGCACAGCCAGTATACCAACGATGAAACTTGTTACTACCTTCAGATTTTTGCACTGTTAATGCTTATAGATTACATACCTCACTTTCATGAGATAAGTCAATTTTTTTGTACAGTGTCACCAAAATGGCAAGGCGCTGATGTCATTTTATTTTGGTTAAACTGCACAAAAAGTTATGAAGACAAGAGGAAAGGTCGAGAGTGGGCACCTCCTCCTTGGGCTGTTCTCTTGATTCGTTTGATCAAGTTTTTATGTTTGATCGATTATCAAGATTGGGATAGCAATTTTTAGGTCCCCTCTAGTTTGAAATGATATTTACCTTGAAGGTACATGGTTTGCAAATTTTTTATACTGTCATTAGTTAATAATGCTAGTTACCTTCAGACTTTTGTATTTCGTTTAATGCTCTTGCACAACTAGTATACCAATGGTGAAACTTGTTACCTTTACATTTTGTATTGTTAATTCTTATAGAAATCTTCCAGTGCTAGAGCTTATGGAAATCTGTTTAGTAAAACATTGTACTGTACCTTGTGATAAAATAACTACTCTACTGTTGCACTAGCCACTGGATTAGTGTATATTTGTACTATTCAAATGGTGTTGCATTAGCATATGGACATATATGAAGTGTGGCAAGCTTTCCCAGATATGTGCTGAAGAAAACTATTACCTGTTTTTCTAAATACTAGATGTTTGGGTACTTTAAATTGAACTATGAAAACGTCTTATATTAAGAAACAGAGGGTGTAGAGTTCACTCAAATCATCATCCCGGTAAATCTAGTCACACATTTGTTAAAATTAATGTTTATTATGTTATCGGAGGAGGTATGTATGTTTGTCTCTAATGCCTATCGACTACATAACTGACATCATGATGTAATGTTAAGTCATTTCCTTTTGTACAGTGTCACTGAATTGTCAAGGCCGTGATGGCATTTTATTTCAGTTGAACTGCACAAAATATGCTTAAAAGAAGAGGAATGGTCAGTAATGGTTCAATTTTTCAGAAAAAAAACTATGTATGCCTTCCTGACATCAGCCGTTGTTGCCTTATTTATTCCTTCAAACAGGTGGTTAGAAATAGTCTTGCTACCTTTCCCCATTAAGAAATTGGAATGCTTATATTTGTGAGTCTATGCTTCAAGTAGTGCCACTTTTATAGTAATCACACTTTCAATATCTATGCAAACAGGGATGCTTGATTTTAGTTGAAGTGCACAAAAAGTCCAAATGGTTCAACATTAGGAGCATGTTGTCTTCCAAACCTTTATATCCAATTGGTGGCACTATGAGCTGTTCATTACGAAGGTACATTGTTTGCTACTATCTTGCTGCTCTTTTTGTACTATCATTAGATAGTGATATTAGTGGTTTGCATGTGAATTTATTAGCAGGGTGGACCTACATTGTAGGTGCAGGACATGATTCAATGATTGGATGCTAAATTTCGGTTATATCGATTTCACCTCTTCCATCACTGCGAACATGGATATCCTTGGTCTGATGAAGAATGGGCACTATATTTCTGCTCTGAACCACCAAATCAATTCAATGTGAAATTGTCCAGGGCAAAACATGACTATATCAAATTGTCCAGTGCAAAACATGACAGATGCTAAGCGGAAGAGACATGTTTAAACCGAAAATACAAGGTGGGGTATATGTTTACTAGATGCTTGATATTTGTGCAGACAGAGATGTCTGCCCATTGCTATTTGGCAAACAAACAAAGTGACCGCAATTTTGGTTGAACTGCACAAGAGAATAGTATAGTCACTGCATGCAGTGCCATTTGAAAATAGACACGGAAAGATTGGATAGTCACTTCATGGACTGCAGAAAAGTAGTATTGTACTATCTATTGACCAACACTAGGTGCTTCATTGCTTTGGTCTGATTATACAATGGGCATCATTTTGCCTAAGTTAAAGTTTGTATTACGAAAATAGTCTCGCCGTGTGATCGAGAGAAGACCAAATCATATTGCAGTGGATGTTCCTCCATCATGTGTGGTTTATTCTCATGGTTCCAGCTGTTGGTGAAACCACTTACGTTTGCAAGAGGAAGTGTAGACTTCACAAACAAATTTGTCTTTAACTCTGTACTGAATATTGGCCAAGAGAAGCATCCATGTTAGTAGGAAGAAATGTTTTTTCTAGATCTTTGCTTTCGGAGCTACATATTTGTATATGATCTGTGAATCATTGAGATGCATTAACATGTTGATCTTATGCATGGGAATCGTACTAGTTAGTTTTGAATTTGGGCTACTAATGTGAACATATTATAATGCCAGGCCTGTGAGTCTCGTGTGAACATTTTCAACGGACCAGCTCTTACTGCTGTGCACAACATGATCATTATTTCTGTGTTCTCAGTGTTTACAAGTTACTAACAGTTCCTTATTTATGTTTGCTCAGAGTTTACAAGTTACAGATCGATCACTAGCTAGCCTACTAATGCGCTCCTGGCAGTTTTAGTTGAAACGCAAGATCTGAAGTGGCAGTTTTTTGAATAAAAATGCCTACCTCTGAAAAAAATGACAAGCTGCTTGAAGAAAATGCCATGCGAATCTGAAGAAACTGCCAACAAAAACATTTGCAAATGCCTTATCTCCCAGCGAATGTTCATTAGCTAATGCGATCCTACACGTACACCATCCGACCTACTCGATCCTACATGTACATTATCCGACCTACTCGATCCTACACGAATAAATAGCGGATAACACACGTACTACCTCCTTTTCGGTTTGCATGGCTCAATTCAAAAAACGACCTACTCGATCCTACATGAATAAATAGCAGATCGCGCACGTAGTACCTCCTTTTTGGTTTGCAGGGCTTAATTCAAAAATCTTACCAACCAAGGTAGATGATGAGTGGTGGAATCATTTTTGACAAGGAGGGACTACCTCGTCTAGATGATTCGAGTGCACTCGTTTGACCGTCATGCCGACGTGCGACCCAGCATGGACGGGACGCACCACTGACAGGACAGGACGACACAGTCATAATTTCAGTTTTTCTAGTTTTCCATGGCAAGCTGGCGCGCTAAGCCATGCCTACTTATGCATTGAATTCCGATGACCGTGATGACCGTCGCGTTTCCCGCGACACGCTGGTTTGCCTACCTTCCACCTATAATTACTGTTTCCCGGCCTTCTTTGGTGGCACCATCACCCAACTCACCCTATCCTCATAAGCCCCCACCAGCCCGACGTCGCTTGCCACTTATCCTCGCTCTCGGCACGTCTGCCATGCCCCCACCCGTCAGCGATAGGCGACGCCGGAGGCGGTCACCACCGGAACTAGTGTTCGTTTTTTCATCGAAAGGCAGACGGAGGGAGGAGGCATTCTATTGGTCTTTAGATGGCAATGTAGTGTATGAGGAGTTGTTGGAGCACGACCGCCTGGCGGAGGAGCAGCGTATCGCTGATTTGTGCCGTCAGCGGGACATGGAGCAGCAGTGCACCGATGCTCTGAGTCGCGAGCAGAGCGCCTGCAACTGAGCCGACTACATGCAGGCCGGCGCCTGGCAAATAGCCCTAGAGGCTATCGGGCAAACATGCGTTCGCGACGCCGAATTTTACTACCAGCTCGTCAAGTGGGTTTCCCGCTTAGAAGTCGAAGCTTCAGACCACGCTGGCATGGAAAGGGCCAACGCGCGCAAGCAACGCGCACTATCGCACCTCTGGCAAGTCCGAGGTGAGGCGAAGGATGCTGGTGCCGGTGTTTAGCGTGTACCGCAGATGGCGGCCGACATCATCTAGTTAGCTAAGAGTAAGTTAGTACTTGTACACTACTAGAGTATTAGTGGGAGTGGATAGTTAACCTGGCTATGATGGTTATCAACATGGAAGTTCAGTACTCTATATCTGGATCAGACCTGTTACTTTACTCTGAATGTTGAACTTTCTGTTTGAACATATGGAATGTGCTGTTATTTTTTAAATGGGTTGTATTTGTCCGCCATGGGTTTAGAGGCTGACTTGTGGGCCTACCAGGTTGACGCGTACAAAATCAGGAGATGATTGTACGTGGAGAGGATGACAGCAGGGACCCACCAAGGTCATGGCAGTACGCAAGCAAGTGCCTCCTTATTTCAAGCCAATGAAAAAATGGCTCCTCCTAATGGATTTTTGACATCTGAGTCCCATGCCATTGTCAACGTAGTCAATAAACGAGAGAATTGCACAACGAGTGACTGACACCAGGGACCCAGCAGCTTGCAAAGTTATTTTTATTTTTGGTTAATTTGATAAATGCCACTCCAAATCTGGTGATTCCGAGAAACGCCACTGCAATTTCCAAACTTTGAAAAATGCCATTTCCAGTGGCATTTTTGAAGTATGGAGTGGCATTTTTCAAAGATTGCCGTGGCATTTTTCAAAGATTGTCATGGCATTTTTCAAAGTTTGCAAAAATTGCAGTGGCATTTTTTTAAGTTTGGAAATTGCAGTGGCATTTTTATGAATCGCCATAATTGGAGTGGCATTTATATAATTTGTTTTTGAGATGGAAGCAGGGTGTCAATTGGGCTGTGCGGGGCACTCTGGCCTGTCTACAGTCTTTTCTTTTATGTTTACCATAGACCGGCCCAGTAGTTTTTTTTCTTTCTGAAAATGGCTAGCCCAGTTTTTTGTGCTTTGTCAAGTAAGTCGCTTTGTCAGGCCTGTTGGGCTACAAATCTTTCAAGACAAGGAGAGCTTCATTTGGGTGGCCCAGAAAATGGCCTATCAGTAATGAGAAATGGGTTGTACATTTTTAAAACACATCAAACCGGCAATTAGTTTCAAATTTTTTTCATTTTGATATTTTAAATTCCATTGATTTTTATGCGTGGACAATTTGTTAGATTTTATATTGATATACATTTATTTTAAAAACCAGTTTGAACGTGACTCGAAATTTCGGGATTAAAAACAGTTCGGACCGCACCGAAATATGCAAAATTTCATATAATTTTTTAACCGTGGCCACAATATGGGCTGTAATGAAAACAAAAAGATTATGGGCTCCAAAAAACCTTAAGAATTAGCAAATGGGCTGTAAATTATTAGAAATAATGGCAAATGGGTTGTATGTTGTTTTCCACAGATTTGATGCTTTCCTAAAAAAAGGTTGACGCACAGGCAGTGACTGTTGGATGTCCATCCAACGACCGTCGTGCTTCTTCAATCTCCGCTCTTCCTGCTCCAGCCGCTCAAACAAGCGCCGGCGGGACTGCCTGCTCCCTCCTCCCACGGCCGGTTGTGCTGCCGCGCAGGCCTCACCGCCCCATCGTACTCCCATCGCTGGCCTAGCCATCCCTCTACTCACCCACACCCGTTGTTATTCTCCGGCGGCGGCAGACGAACCAGTAAACCCTCGTACTCCCCTCCGTGTGGGAAACAACTATCGAGTCTTCTCTGGCTCCATGTCGTTCCCTTCATAGGCCTCGCCGTCGTCCACCGCCCTGGTGCTCTCGGTGCGGCGTGGTCAACATGGTCAACGAACGACATCCATCGGAAGTGGACTGTACGTGGAGAGGCTGACAGCTGGTTCCGCAGCCGCACGCAAGGAAATGCCTCCTTATTACACACAAAATAATGATTCCTCCACCTGACAGCTGGGACCCGTCGAAAGGGCCTCTGTATTTCGCGAAATAAACGTTTGCCCTACTGACAAGTTGGACCCACCAGCTATATCTTCGCACGCAAGGAAGTGCCTCCTTATTACGCACAAAAAAATGAATACTCCCCTGCTAGCTGGGACCCACCATTGTGGGAGGCTGACTTGTGGGCCTACTAAGATGACGGGGATGGAGGGATTTGTCAACTTAGTCAATATGAACGATTCTAGCTCCAGTGACCGTATGTTGTCCATCCAACGACCATAGTGCTTCTTCAACCTATGGTCTTCTTGCTCCACCCACCCAAACCAGCGTCGGCCGTGCCGCGTGCTCCTTCCTCCCGTGGCCAGCTGTGATGCCGCGGAGGCCTCACCGCCCCCTACTACTCCCACCGCTGGCCAGGCCATCCCTCTACTCACCCACACCCCTTGTTATTCTGCGGCGACGGCAGCCTCACACCGCAGCCGAACCAGTGAACCCTCCTACTCCTCTCCACACGGGCATCCACTGCCGCGTCTTCTCCGGCTCCACGTCGTCCCCTTCCTAGGCCTCGCCGTCGTCCACTGCCCTGGTGCTCTCGGCGTGGCGTGATCAACGTGGTCAAGGAACGAGTTCCATCAGAAGAGTACTGTACGTGGAAAGGCTGACAGTTGGATCCATGGCCGCAGCAAGCAAGTGCCTCCTTATTACGCGGAAAATAATGATTCCTCCACATAACAGCAGGGACCCACTGGACGGGCCACCGTATTTCGCAAAAAAAAAATTCCCCCTGACTGATGGGACCCACCGGCTACATCTTCGCATGCAAGGAGGTGCATCCATATTACGGGCAAAAAAATGATTCGCCCCCTGACTGCTGGGACCCACCAGCTACATCTTCGCACTCAAGGAAGTGCCTGACAGTTGGGACCCACTTGGTCGAAGCATATGTAGTGTTGTCATTCTGGTCGCGAACGTGTACGTACATACTGGTCGATCGGTCTGTCTGCAGGCTGCAGCGATGAACTGTGACCGTGTAAGGAAGGGCACGTGTCGTAGTAGAGGAGCGTACGTGTTGTATTAGAGGCGCGCACATAGCATGTCATGTAGTCCCGTTAATATCATGTACACGTACGTACAGCGACCAGGGTGCAAGAAAGTAAATATGGCCACGTACGTACATATGGGCGAGGTCTCGAATGCCTACTCGCGCATACGTACGGCCAGGGCTCGTGTATATGGTTGGGTCGAAACGGAGAAACTGCGTCGTTGTTTTCATCGGGAGGCAACAGAATACGTCGTGTTCATCGAGGGGCAACCGGCTTGGACAGAACAGCCGATCGAAACGAGGCCTGGCGTACCGCAGAACAGTGGAAATGGCATTGTGTTCAACCGGACATGGTCAAAATGGGATCCTCTTCATCGAGAGGGGTCTGGCGTACCATAAAACAGAGGAAACAGACTTCTCTTGGACCTCCTACGGTCGAAATGGGTTCTGTTGATCGGGAGGGGTGTGGCGTACCACAAAATGGAGGAAACGGGCTTGTGTTGGAGCGCTACGGTCGAAACAGGGGTCCTGTTCATCGGGTGGGGTGTGGCGTACCGGAAAACAGGACTCCATGGGATATTGTTCATCTCCACCATCGACTGCCTCCACGGGCTATGATTCATCCACCGTCGACCTCTTCCAGCCTCCACCTGCGAATGTTCATCCACGGGCTCCTGTTCATCGAGCCTCCACCGCTCCTCCACTGGCTACTATTCAACCAGCCCTCTCCACAGGGTCCTGTTCAACCACCCCTCCACGGGCTACGGTTCATCCAGCCCTTCACCGGCTACTGTTCAACCAGCCCTCCACGGGGTCCTGTTCATCTACCCCAACCGGCTCGATCGGGGTCTTGTTCATCCAGCGGCAACGGCCTCTACTACCACGAGGTCCTATTCATCCAACCCCCACCGGGAACTGTTCATCCACCCCCCCCCCCACACACACACACACACATACAACAATGCTCATTGTTTATCAAGAGGCAGCAAGTTCAATCGGCTTCAATTAGTAGCAGTAGCAAAAGGAATCGCTCGATCGGGTTCCGTTAACAGCCAACGATCGATCGCTCGGGTTCAGTAACGCGTAGCCTGCAGTGCAATCTCTAGGGTTCAGTAGGCGAACGCCTCGCTCGGCTCCAAATAGAGGCCAACACCTCGCACCCACGCGCGTACGTGTATGAGAAACGCACATTGCTCAGCCCCCGGCCACCCACCGTAACCGGGAACTCCCTGATATTTTCGTCGCCCTTGCTTCTACCATGTTTTTTTTCGTCATGGACGGCCCAAAGAATGTCATGCAGCTGTGTCTCCAGCCCGCACAGGACGAAAATCCCATTTTCTGTCATGATTTTTTGTCATAGAAGTAGGAGCCCACTGCTACCTCTTGAGCACTGTGTTGATTTTCCCTTGAAGAGGAAAGGGTGATGTAGCAAAGTAGCATAAGTATTTACCTCAGTTTTGAGAACCAAGGTATCAATCCAGTAGGAGGCTACGCACGAGTCCCTCGCACCTACACAAACAAATAAATCCTTGCAAGCAACGTGATAAGGAGTTGTCAATCCCTACACGGTCACTTACGAGAGTGAGATCTAATAGATATGATAAGATAATATTTTTGGTATTTTTATGATAAAGATGCAAAGAAAAATAAAAGGCAATGAAAATAACTAAGTGTTGGAAGATTAATATGATGGAAGATAGACCCGGGGGCCATAGGTTTCACTAGTGGCTTCTCTCAAGAACATAAGTATTTTACGGTGGGTGAACAAATTACTATTGAGCAATTGACAGAATTGAGCATAGTTATGAGAATATCTAGGTATGATCATGTATATAGGCATCACGTCCGAGACAAGTAGACCGACTCCTGCCTGCATCTACTACTATTACTCCACACATCGACCGCTATCCAGCATGCATCTAGAGTATTAAGTTCATAAGAACAGAGTAACGCTTTAAGCAAGATGACATGATGTAGAGGGATAAATTCATGCAATATGATAAAAAAACCATCTTGTTATCCTCGATGGCAACAATACAATACGTGCCTTGCTGCCCCTACTGTTAGTGGGAAAGGACACCTCAAGATTGAACCCAAAGCTAAGCACTTCTCCCATTGCAAGAAAGATCAATCTAGTAAGCCAAACCAAACTGATAATTCGAAGATACTTGCAAAGATAACCAATCATACATAAAAGAATTCAGAGAATATTCAAATATTGTTCATAGATAAACTTGATCATAAACCCACAATTCATCGGTCTCAACAAACACACCGCAAAAAATATTACATCGAATAGTTCTCCACAAGAGAGGGGGAGAACATTGTATTGAGATCCAAAAGGAGAGAAGAAGAAATCTAGCTAATAACTATGGACCCGAAGGTCTGAGGTAAACTACTCACACATCATCGGAGAGGCTATGGTGTTGATGTAGAAGCCCTCCGTGATCGATGCCCCTCCGGCGGAGCTCCGGAACAGGCCCCAAGATGGGATCTTGTGGATACAGAAAGTTACGGCGTTGGAATTAGGGTTTTGGCTCCGTCTCTGATCGTTTGGGGGTACGTAGGTATAGATAAGAGGAAGGAGTACGTCGATGGAGCAACAGGGGGCCCACGAGGGTGGAGGGCGCGCCTGGGGGGGAGGCGCGCCCCCTACCTCGTGGCCTCCTGGTTGATTTCTTGATGTGGGGTCCAAGTCCTCTGGATCATGTTCATTCCAAAAATCACGTTCCCGAAGGTTTCATTCCGTTTGGATTCCGTTTGATATTCCTTTTCTTCGAAACCCTAAAATAGGCAAAAAACAGCAATTCTGGGCTGGGCCTCCGGTTAGTAGGTTAGTCCCAAAAATAATATAAAAGTGTATAGTAAAGCCCAATAATGTCCAAAACAGAATATAATATAGCATGGAACAATCAAAAATTATAGATAGTTGGATACGTATCAAGCATCCCCAAGCCTAATTCCTGCTCGTCCTCGAGTAGGTAAATGACAAAAACAGAATTTTTGATGTGGAATGCTGCCTGGCATATTTTCAATGTAATTCTTCTTAACTGTGGTATGAATATTCATATCCAAAAGATTCAAGACAAAAGTTCAATGTTGACATAGAAATAATAATACTTCAAGCATACTAACTAAGCAATTATGTCTCTTCAAAATAACATGGCCAAAGAAAGTTATCCCTACAAAATCATATAGTCTGGCTATGCTCTATCTTCACCACACAAAGTATTTAAATCATGCACAACCCCGATGACAAGCCAAGCAATTGTTTCATACTTTTGGTGTTCTCAAACTTTTTCAATCTTCACGCAATACATGAGTGTGAGCCATGGACATAGCACTTTAGGTGGAATAGAATGGTGGTTGTGGAGGAGACGAAAAGGGAAGATAGTCTCACATCAACTAGGCATATCAATGGGCTATGAAGATGCCCATCAATAGATATCAATGTGAGTGAGTAGGGATTGCCATGCAACGGATGCACTAGAGCTATAAATATATGAAAGCTGAACAGAAGGAACTAAGTGGGTGTGCATCCAACTCGCTTGCTCACGAAGACCTAGGGCATTTTGAGTAAGCCCATCATTGGAATATACAAGCCAAGTTCTATAATTAAAAATTCCCACTAATATATGAAAGTGATAACATAGGAGACTCTCTATCATGAAGATCATGGTGCTACTTTGAGGCACAAGTGTGGTAAAAGGATAGTAGCATTGTCCCTTCTCTCTTTTTCTCTCATATTTTTTATTTGGGCCTTTTTATGGCCTCTTTTTTTATTTGGGCTTCTTTGGCCTCTCTTTTTTCGTCCGAAGTCTCATCCCGACTTGTGGGGGAATCATAGTCTCCATCATCCTTTCCTCACTTGGGACAATGCTCTAAAAATGATGATCATCACACTTTTATTTACTTACAACTCAACAATTACAACTCAATACTTAGAACAAAATATGACTCTATGTGAATGCCTCCGGCGGTGTACCGGAATATGCAATGAATCAAAAGTGACATGTATGAAAGAATTATGAACGGTGGCTTTGCACCAAAGACAATGTCAACTACATGATCATGCAAAGCAATATGACAATGATGGAGCGTGTCATAGTAAACGGAACGGTGGAAAGTTTCATGGCAATATATCTCGGAATGGCTATGGAAATGCCATGATAGGTAGGTATGGTGGCTGTTTTGAGGAAGGTATATGGTGGGTGTATGATCCCGGCGAAAGGTGCGCGGTATTAGAGAGGCTAGCAATGGTGGAAGGGTGAGAGTGTGTATGATCCATGGACTCAACATTAGTCATAAAGAACTCATATACTTATCGCAAAAGTCTATAAGTTATCAAAGCAAAGTATTACGCGCATACTCCTAGGGGGATAGATTGGTAGGAAAAGACCATTGCTCGTCCCCGACTGCCACTCATTAGGAAGACAATCAATAAATAAATCATGCTCCGATTTCATCACATAATGGTTCACCATACGTGCATGATACGGGAATCACAAACTTTAACACAAGTATTTCCCAAATTCACAACTACTCAACTAGCATGACTCTAATATCACCATCTCCATATCTCAAAACAATTATCAAGTATCAAACTTCTCTTAGTATTCAACACACTCATAAGAGAATCTTATTATTAATCTTGAATGCCTAACATAATTAAAATAAATTACCATCCTGTTTTGTAGGACTCTCAAAATAATCTAAGTGAAGCATGAGAGAACAATAGTTTCTATAAAACAAATCCACCGACGTGCTCTAAAACATATAAGTGAAGCACTAGAGAAAAAACTATATAACTCAAAAGATATAAGTGAAGCACATAGAGTATTCTCACAATTTTCGAATCATGTGGGTCTCTCTCAAAATGTGTGTACAGAAAAGATGATTGTGGTAAACTAAAAAGCAAAGACTCAAATCATACAAGACGCTCCAAGCAAAACACATATCATGTGATGAATAAAAATATAGCTCCAAGTAAAGTTACCGATGGAAGTAGACGAAAGAGGGGATGCCTTCCGGGGCATCCCCAAGCTTTGGCTTTTAGGTGTCCTTAGATTATCTTGGGGGTCCCATGGGCATCCCCAAGCTTAGGCTCTTTCCACTCCTTGTTCCATAATCCATCAAATCCTTACCCAAAACTTGAAAACTTCACAACACAAAACTTAAAGTAGAAAATCTCATGAGCTCCATTAGCAAAAGAAAACAAAAGACCACTTCAAGGTAGTGTAATGAACTCATTCTTTATTTATATTGGTGTTAAACCTACTGTATTCCAACTTCTCTATGGTTTATAAAATATTTTACTAGCCATAGATTCATCAAAATAAACAAACAACACACAAAAAACAGAATCTGTCAAAAACAGAACAGTCTGTAGTAATCTGTAGCTAGCGCAAGATCTGGAACCCCAAAAATTCTAAAATAAATTGCTGGACGTGAGGAATTTACCTAGTAATCATCTTCAAAAGTAATTAAATAAATAGCACCTTCCAAATAAAAATTGCAGCAGTTCTCGTAAGCGCTAAAGTTTCTATTTTTTACAACAAGATTAACAAGACTTTCCCCAAGTCTTCCCAACGGTTTTACTTGGCACAAACACTAATTAAACACAAAAAACACAACCAAAACAGAGGCTAGATCAATTATTTATTACATAACAGCAAGGAAAATTATTGGGTTGACTCCCAACAAGCGCTTTCATTTAAAGCCTTATAGCTAGGCATAATATTTCAATGGTGCTCACATGAAAGACAAGAATTGAAGCACAAAGAGAGCATCATAAAACACATGACAAACACATCTAAGTCTAACATACTTCCTATGCATAGCCATATTATAGGCAAACAAATTATCAAGGCAAGCAAAAATTTGCATATGCAAGGAAGTGGAAAGAAACAATAGCAATCTCAACATAACGAGAGGTAATTTAGTAACATGAAAATTTCTACCACCATATTTTCCTCACTAGTAATAATTACATGTAGGATCATAAGCAAATTCAAAAAAATAGCTATCACATAAAATATTTTCAACATGATCCACATGCATGCAAAGTTGACACTCTTCCAAAATAGTGGGATTAACATTAACTAAAGTCATGGCCTTTCCAAACCCACTTTTATCAAAAATTTCAAAAGATTAAACATTCTCCAAATACGTGTGATTTAAAGTTGACACTCTTCCAAACCCACTTTCAATAATATTGCAAACACTATTATCAATCTCATATTCATCATGGGGCTTAAATGAATTTTCAAGATCACAAGAAGAATCACCCCAATCATGATCATTGCAACAAGTAGTAGACATAGCAAAACTAGCATCCCTAAGCTTAGGGTTTTGCATATTATAGACACAATTGACGTTAATAGAATTTATACTATCATCATTGCAATCATGCTTTTTATTCAAAGATTCATCGTGAATCACTCCATAAAGTACTTTATCACAATTTTCAGATTCACAAATTTCAAGCAAAACTTCATAAAGATAATCTAGTGCACAAAACTCACTAGAAATTGGTTCATCATAATTTGATCTCTTAAAAAGATTAGCAAGCGGATGAGGATCCATAGATGTTTAGGTTCTCTGTTTAGTAATAAATAAACAACTATTCCAACCAAACGAGCAAATGAGCCAAGTAAGACATCAAAGCAAATGGAAAGACGAGCAGAAGAAGGGCAAATAAAACGGCAAGGGTGAAGTGGGGGAGAGGAAAACAAGAGGCAAATGGCAAATAATGTAATGCAGGAGATAAGGGTTTGTGATGGGTACTTGGTATGCTGACTTTTGCGTAGACCTCCACGGCAATGGCGCTAGAAATCCTTCTTGCTACCTCTTGAGCACTGCGTTGGTTTTCCCTTGAAGAGGAAAGGGTGATGCAGCAAAGTAGCATAAGTATTTCCCTCAGTTTTGAGAACCAAGGTATCAATCCAATAGGAGGCTACGCGCGAGTCCCTCACACCTACACAAAATAAATAAATCCTCGCAACCAACGCGATAAGGGGTTGTCAATCCCTACACGGTCACTTACGAGAGTGAGATCTGATAGATATGATAAGATAATATTTTTGGTATTTTTATGATAAAGATGCAAAGTAAAATAAAAGGCAATGAAAATAACTAAGTGTTGGAAGATTAATATGATGGAAGATAGACCCGGGGGCCATAGGTTTCACTAGTGGCTTCTCTCAGGAGCATAAGTATTTTACAGTGGGTGAACAAATTACTGTTGAGCAATTGACAGAATTGAGCATAGTTATGAGAATATCTAGGTATGATCATGTATATAGGCATCATGTCCGAGACAAGTAGACCGACTCCTGCCTGCATCTACTACTATTACTCCACACATCGATCGCTATCCAGCATGCATCTAGAGTATTAAGTTCATAAGAACAGAGTAACGCTTTAAGCAAGATGACATGATGTAGAGGGATAAATTCATGCAATATGATAAAAAAACCATCTTTTTATCCTCGATGGCAACAATACAATACGTGCCCTGCTATCCCTACTGTCAGTGGGAAAGTACACCGCAAGATTGAACCCAAAGCTAAGCACTTCTCCCATTGCAAGAAAGATCAATCTAGTAGGCCAAACCAAACTGATAATTCGAAGAGACTTGCAAAGATAACCAATCATACATAAAAGAATTCAGAGAATATTCAAATATTGTTCATAGATAAACTTGATCATAAACTCACAATTCATCGGTCTCAACAAACACATCGCAAAAGAAGATTACATCGAATAGTTCTCCACAAGGGAGGGGGAGAACATTGTATTGAGATCCAAAAAGAGAGAAGAAGCCATCTAGCTAATAACTATGGACCCGAAGGTCTGAGGTAAACTACTCACACATCATCGAAGAGGCTATGGTGTTGATGTGAAAGCCCTCCGTGATCAATGCCCCCTCCTGCGGAGCTCTGGAACAGGCCCCAAGATGGGATCTCGTGGATACAGAAAGTTACGGCAATGGAATTAGGGTTTTGGCTCCGTCTCTGATCGTTTGGGGGTACGTAGGTATATATAGGAGGAAGGAGTACGTCGGTGGAGCAACAGTGGGCCCACGAGGGTGGAGGGCGCACATGGGGGGGTAGGCACGCCCCCTACCTCGTGGCCTCCTGGTTGATTTCTTGATGTAGGGTCCAAGTCCTCTGGATCATGTTCGTTCCGAAAATCATGTTCCCGAAGGTTTCATTCCATTTGGACTCCGTCTGATATTCCTTTTCTTCGAAACCCTAAAATAGGCAAGAAAACAGCAATTCTGGGCTGGGCCTCCAGTTAGTAGGTTAGTCCCAAAAATAATATAAAAGTGTATAATAAAGCCCAATAATGTCCAAAACAGAATATAATATAGCATGGAACAATCAAAAATTATAGATACATTGGATACATATCACCCACCACATATATGATGATACCGGGTTTTGCCACAATTATCGTCATAGAAGTGTCATGAGCATGATAGAAAAAAATTCGTTCGGCCCAAAATGTCATGGATGTGTCTTTTTTTGTAGTGTGGGTCCTTTCTCGATAAAGAGTAGTTTTCTCTCGAAAGAATTGAGTTGGAGGAAGATAGAACTGGATGAGGTTGTTGAACCTTTACTTCAACCAGAGAGTAGTGCAGCTCAGAAAGATGTTCCTATGGCACCTACGTCGGTTGAAGAGGAAGCTAATGATGATGATCATGAAGCTTCGGATCAAGTTCCTGTCAAACCTCGTAGGTCGACAAGGGTACATACAACTTCTGAGTTCTATCTATGTTGTTGGACCCAATGAAGAAGTAAATCTATGAGCTATGGAGAAGCAATGGTGGGCCCGGATTCCAACAAATGGCTAGGAGCCATGAAATCTGAGATAGGATCCATGTATGAGAACAAAGTGTGGACTTTGGCAGACTTGCCCGATGATTGGCAAGCGATTGAGGATAAATGGATCTTTAAGAAGAGGACAGACGCTGATGGTAATGTCACCAGTTATGAAGCTCAACTTGTCGCAAAGAAGTTTCCAACAAGTTCAAGGAGTTGACTATGATGAGACTTTCTCACTCATAGTGATGCTAACATCTGTTGGGATTATGTTAGCAGTTGCTGCATTTTTCGAGTATGAAATCTGGTGGATGGATGTAAAAAAAGAGTTTCCTTAATGGTTTCCGTGAGGTAAGGTTGTATGTGATACAACCAGAAGGTTTTGTCGATCCTAAGGATGCTAAAAGGCATGCAACCTCTAGCGATCCTTCTATGGACTAGAGCAAGCATCTCAGAGTTCGAATATACGCTTTGATGAGGTGATCAAAGCTTTTGGGTTTATACAAAGTTTGCAGAAACTTGTATTTACAAGAAAGTGAGTGGGAGCACTACAACATTTCTGATAAGTATGTGTGGATGGCATATTGTTGATCGGATATGATGTTGAATTTTTGGGAAGCATAAAAGGTTGTTTGAACGGAGATTTTCAAAGGGAGACCTGGGTAAAGCTGCTTACAAATCAGGCATCAAGATCTATAAGAGCTAGATCAAGATACCTGATAAGACTTTCACAAAGCACATACATTGATATGATTTTGAAGGAGTTCAAAATGGATCAGTCAAAGAAGGAGTTCTTTCCTGAGTGGTAACTGTGAAGTTGAGTGAGACTCAAAGCTCAACTACGGCAGAAGAAAGAGAAAGGACGAAGGTCGTCCCCTATGCCTTAGCCATAGGCTCTATAGGGTATGCCATGCTATGTACCGCAACTGATATGTGCCTTGCCACGTGTCTGGCAAGGGGGTACAAGAGTGATCCAGGACTGGATCACTGCACAACGGTCAAGATTATCCTTGGAGGAATAAGGAAATGTTTCTCGGTTATGGAGGTGATAAAGAGTTCGGCGTAAAGGGTTACGTCGATGCAAGCTTTAACACCTATCCAGATGACTCTGAGTAGCAAACCAGATACGTATAGCGGAGCAACCATCTCGACTAGGTCCAAGTGGAGCATGGTAGCAGCATCTACAATATGACATAGAGATTTGCGAAGTACATGGGGATCTGAATGTTGTAGACCCATTGACTAAAACCTCTCTCACAAGCATAACATGATCAAACCCCAGAACTCATTGAGTGTTAATCACATGGTGATGTGAACAAGATTATTGACTCTAGTGCAGGTGGGAGACTGTTAGAAATATGCCCGAGAGGCAAGAATAAATTGGTTATTATCATATTTCCCTATTCATGGTAATCATTTATTATCCATCCTAGAATTGTATTGATCGGAAATTCAGATACATGCGTGGATACATAGACAACAATGTGTCCCTAGTGAGCCTCTACTGGACTAGTTTGTTGATCAAAGATGGCTATGGTTTCCTAGCTGAAAGGATCGAGAAGAGGTGTCTAGAGGGGGGTGATTAGACCCTCAACAAGCAAATGTAGCACTTTTAAGTTCTTCAAGTTGAGGTGGAGTTTTAGCACAAGTTTAAGCATTCACAATACATTTCAAGCAAGCATGGCAAGAGTATATGAGCAGCGGAAAGTTGCAAGAAAGTAAAGGGATGGGATGGAGTGTGCAAACATAACAAAGGACAAGGAGATTTTTGGCGTGGTTCCGATAGGTGGTGCTATCGTACATCCACGTTGGTGGAGACTTCAAGTCACGAAGGGTAACAGTTGTGCGAGTTCACGGGGGGCTCCACCCACGAAGGGTCCACGAAGAGGCAACCTTGTCTATCCCACCATGTCCACCACCCACGAAGGACTTGCCTCACTTGGGTAGATCTTCACGAAGTAGGCGATCTCCTTGCCCTTACAAAATCCTTGGTTCAATGCCACAATCTTGACGAAGGCTCCCAAGTGACACCTAACCAATCTAGGAGACACCACTCTCCAAAAGGTAATAGATGGTGTGTTGATGATGAACTCCTTGCTCTTGTGCTTCAAATGATAGTCTCCCCAACACTCAACTCTCTCTCACATATTTGGCTATGGTGGAAAGATGATTTGAGTGGAAAGCAACTTGGGGAAGGCTAGAGATCAAGATTCTTGTGGTTGGATTGGAATGTCTTGGTCTCAACACATGAGTAGGTGGTTCTCTCTCAGAAAATGAGTAGTGGAAGTGTAGGCACGTTCTGATGTCTCTCTCTTGAATAGATAAGGGGGTGGAGGGGTATATATAGCCTCCACACAAAATCTAACCATTACACATAATTGAGCCAACTCGGTCAGACCGAATAAGTGAACTCGGTGGGACCGATTCAGTTCAAAATGTGAACGTTAGGATTCTCGGTGGGACCGACATGATCAACTCGGTGGGACTGATGTGCTGGGGTTAGGGCAAAACGTCATCTCGGTTTGACCGATTACATAAACTCGGTGAGACCGATTTCAGTAACAAGCAAACAGAGAGTTGGTCAGGCAAACTCGGTGGGACCGACTGTATATTTCGGTGAGACTGAGATAGTTACAATAGGTAACAGAGAGTTTGCAAGGCCATCTCGGTGAGACCGAGATCCCATCAGTGAGATCGAACTGATTAGGGTTTCTGGCAGTGGCTATGTCAAGTGAACACGGTGGCGCCGGGTGAATCAAATCGATGGGGCCGAGTTTGACTTTAGGTTTTGGAAATATTTGGATTTGATAAAGTGGTTGAGAGCTTTGGAGCATATCACTAAGCACTTTGAGCAAGTAGATCATTAAGCAACACCTCATCCCCATTTAATAGTATTGGCTTTTCCTATGGACTCAATGTGATCCTGGATCACTAAAACAGAAATGAAGAGTCTTGAGCTTTTGCCAATCTTTTGTCCTTAGCATCTTGAAGGGGTTCCACATCCTCTTGCTCATGCCACACCTTTGTTGAACTTTCTAAAATATACTAGATGAAAGTATTAATCCAACAAGAGATATGTTGAGATTAATTACCAAAATCACCCAGGGAGCACTTGTGCTTTCAATCTCCCCCTTTTTGGTAACTGATGACAACATACATCAAAGCTTTAGATAAAGATATGTAGAATAATAAGTAAAGCTTTGGAAAGACATGTAACATGCATAGGCTCCCCTCTACATGTATGCAATCATGTAAAGATAGTATATAAGAGCATGTGAAGGCATAAGCATGTCAAAGCAAGCAATGACTTACATGTATCTTGGCTATATGCATCAGAGCAAATGATGTAATTACAGGAAATGTACCTTCATGTTCATGAGTCCTTCTTGCAAACAATATGTACATTGATACGTCTCCAATGTATCTATAATTTATGAAGTATTCATGCCATGTTTACAATAATTTTATATGGTTTTGATATGATTTGTATGGAACTAACCCGGACTGGCGTTGTTTTCATCAGAACTACCATGGTGTTGTTTTTTGTGTAGAAATGAAGGTTCTCCAAATGAGCTAAACTTTTTGACGATTTTTTGGGAACAAAAGAGACCCTCGAAGCTTTGTGGAAGGACCAGAAGGTGAAGGAGTAGGGCACAAGACACCGGGGCACACCTGGTGGGCCCGACTTGCCCCGGTGGGTTGTGCTCACCTTGCGGCTCATCTTAGAGTGAAACCAACGCCAAAAAATCCTACAAATAGAGAAACCATCAGAAGTAACCCTAGATCAGAAGTTCCGCCGCCACAAGCCTCTGTGGCCACTGAAAACCAATCTAGACCCCGTTCCAGCACCCTACCGGAGGGGGAATCATCACTGGTGGCCATCTTCATCATGCCGACGGCCACCACGATGAGGAGGGAGTAGTCCACCCTCGGGGCTGAGGATTTGTACCAGTAGCTATGTGTTTAATCACTCTCTCTCTCTCTCGTGTTCTTGATATGGCACGATCTTGATGTATCGCGGGCTTTGTTAATATAGTTGGATCATATGGTGTTTTCCCCTCTCTATCTTGTTGTGATGAATTGAGTTTTTCCCTTTGAGATTTCGTTGTTATTGGATTGAATACTTTTATGGATTTGAGAGCACTTGATATATGTCTTGCATACGAATACTTGTGGTGACAATGGGGTATCATATTGATTCACTTGATATGTGTTTTGGCATTCAACTCACTGATTCTCGCGGTGACATTGGGGTAATCTATGCATAGCGGTTGATGCACTTTCTCGTCTTTTGTTTCTCCGGTAGAAATCTTGGGGCACTCTTTGAGATTCCTTGTGTTGGATTGAGTATTATGAATCTAAAATTATTTGGTGTTATTTTAGTATGAACTCTTGGATAGATCGATCGGAAAGAATAGCTTTGAGGTGGTTTCATACCCTACAAATGATTTCTTCGTATGTTCTCCGCTAGATAGGAACTTTGGAGTGATTCTTCGTTGCACGTTGAGGGATGGTTATATGATCCAATTATATTAGCATTGTTGAGAGATTGCACTAGCGAAAGTATGGACCCTAGGCCTCATTTTCAAGCATTGCAATGCCATTTTTGTGCCCGTTTACTATTTGCTAGCTTGCTGTTTTTATTTATTCAGATTATAAAAATATATTTCTACCATCCATATTACACTTTTATCACCATCTCTTTGTCGAACTAGTGCACCTATACAATTTGCCATTGTATTAGGTGTGTTGAGGACACAAGAGACTTTTTATTATTTGGTTGCAGGGTTGTTTGAAAGAAACCATCTTCATCCTACGCCTCCCACGGATTGATAAACCTTATGTTATCCAGTTGAGGGAAAATTGCTACTGTCCTACAAAACTCTGCGCTTGGAGGCCCAACATGTGTCTACAAGAATAAAGTTGCGTAGTAGACATCAAGCTCTTTTCTGGCGCCGTTGCCGGGGAGGTGAGTGCTTGAAGGTATATCTTTAGATCTTGCAATTGAATCTTTTAGTTTCTTGTTTTATCACTAGTTTGGTTTATAAAAAGAAAACTACAAAAAATGGAATTGAGGTTGCATCATATTATTCATCTTAATAATGTTTTTCGTGAAAATGATGGAAAGGAAAATTGTGCTCAATTGATAGAAGAAGAATTCAATAGAATGTTTGGTATAAATGATGAGCACGATTGCAATGTTGTTAGTATGAATTATTTGAATATCCATGATGCTAATGATATGCAAAGCCATAAGCTTGGGGATGCTATGTTTGATGAAGATGATATTTTTAGTCCCCCAAGATTTTATGTGCATATTTGTTATAATGATTGCATGCCTCGTATTTATGATGATTATAATGATGAAAGTGGATTTGGAGAGGTCATGACTTTATTTAGTGATGAATCCACCATTTTGGATGAGGCTTCAATTGACTATGGTAACAAAGTTGCTATCTATGATGATTATGGTGATGACATGTTTTCTATAAAGAATAATGATAACCATTAAACTTGTCATCATGATTTTAATTTTCACTCTCATGATAGTTATTTTGTTGAGTTTGCTCCCACTACTATTAATGAGAAGAAATTTGCTTATGTGGAGAGTAATAAGTTTTGTATGATTTTGTGTCATGAAAAGAATGCTTTATGTGATGGTTATATTGTTTAATTTCTTCATGATTCTACTGAAAATTATTATGAGGGAGGAACTTATGCTTGTAGGAATTGCAATAATATCAAGTTTCCTCTCTACGTGTTGAAAGTTTTGAAGTTATGGTTGTTTTGCCTTCCTATGCTAGTTGATTCTTGTTCCCATAAGTTGTTTTCTCAAAAAAATCCTATGCATAGGAAATGGGTTAGACTTAAATGTGCTAGTCATATGCTTCATGATGCTCTCTTTATGTTTCAATTCTTATCTTTTATGCGACCATCATTGAAATCATCATGCCTACCTTAAAAGGCATTGAAGAAAAGCGCTTGTTGGGAGACAACCAAACACTTCCCCCTAATGTTTTCGTGTGTTCACATTCTTAAGCTACTTTAGTAATAATGTTTTATAGCTTTCGTTTCAATATAGTGCCAAGTAAGACCTTTGGGGTGGTCTATGGTGATATCTGATTTGATCTTGCTGAAAAACAGAAACTTCTATGATCAGGAAAATAATTCTCATTTTTAACAGAAGCGTGATAAAATGCTGATTCTTTTTGCAGAAGATTAATAGACAAATTACCCAGGTTTGACAATTTTGTCATAATTTTTGGAGTAGCAGAAGCATGCTTGGAGTACAGATTACTACAGACTGTTCTGTTTTTGACAGATTCTGTTTTCAATGCATAGTTTGCTTGTTTTCTAATTTCCATGGCTCATATTGCTCAATATAAATTGTGGAAATGATATGATACAGTAGGAATTGTGTGAGAACAATTATGAATCTTGTCTTTTACAGTACCAAAAGTGAAATGGTTTGCTCTTTATCATACTAACCTATCTCACAAAGTTCCATTAAGTTTTGTGTGATTGAGGTTTTCAATTTTTGGGTGAGATGAGGAGAATAAAGAGTCACAAGACCCTAAGCTTGGGGATGCCCAAGGCACTCCAATGTAATATTCAAGGAAGATCTAAGCAACTAAGCTTGGCAGTGGCGGAGCCAGGATTGGAGCAAGCCCCGGGCCCAAAAAAATTCACCACGAGGGAAAAACTTAATGTTCATAAGGCTTTTAACTACCTCAAAAGACACCCCATACAAAATATGGCTCAATTGCACACAAAAGATTATAATCTAAACTCAATGCGTAACGATACGAAAAATAGATAAAAACATGATAAAACTATAAAGAACAGTACATGATAAGAAAATAATACCAAATAAATGATTTGCTTCATCGGTGCCTTGCATAACCTCATCAACGGTGGAAGAAGAGCCTACATCTCTAGGACATCAAAAGCAAAATTTCATAAAACAGGGCATAAACATCAAGTGAAACAATATCATTGATTCAAATCTAAAAACTTACCACTTCGAGGAGGTAAAAGCCCTTCGCGAGACATATATGATTGAAAGCGACATACAATATCATCATCATCAATACTTGTAAAAACATCTCGCTCAATAGAGCAACCATCCAATAATTCAGCCAATCATCACTCAGCCGCTTGATTCCTACATCTAAAATGATAGGTGTAGACACCGCCTTTGCGGACACCGGTGAAAAAATCTCTTCATCTTCTTTTTTTGCAATATGAAATGAAATTGGAAATTACATCAATTTGAGTTCACCAATACCCTAGTTATATGACTAGATCATACACACACATTATTTCAATTTAATTTTAGTTTGAAGCGGTTTATGCACTAATACATGTAGAACATGGTATAGATGGAGAGCATTAGGAGGGAAACAAGGAAAGCATCAAATACATTTACAAGGTGTGGCAGGCTGCACTGAAGCAGCCGGCAGAGAAGATCACCACACTGTGGAACGATGCATGGGAGGGCGGCCGGGAGCCTGGGAGCAGGGGCCGGGGTGGAGGCGACGCCACGGCGGATGGCGGCGTGAGCGATGGAGTCTGGAGATCGATCTCGTCCGACGTGTTTACGACTCAGGGGCGGCCTGGCTACCGTTTAATTTTTTTACTTTTTTGGAGGGGGGTCATTTTTTTGACTAACATCTACGCCGCTGCGTTGTGCGCTAGATCATGGGTTAGTGTTTCTTCGTGCGTTTATGCGTTCTGCTAAGGTAGCCTGTTAAATTTTACTGGGCTTTGGGCCTTCTTCTTTGCACTGGGCTACACCCCGGTCCTGCAAAAATATCTATATAGTTGTAGCCTGTTAAATATTACACGCCCCGGGCCTGGGCCCTGGGTTCCTGCGGCCCAACTCCGCCCCTGAAGCTTGGGGATGCCTCGGAAGGCATCCCCTATTTCGTCTTCAACATTATCGGTAACTTCACTTGGAGCTATGTCTTCATTCGTCACATGATATGAGTTTTACTGGAGTGCCATTTTATTTTTTTAGGATTTGCTTGCTGTTTTTTATAATAATGTTTTGCATCTTTTATTCCAATAAAAGCGGCAATGATAGCCTTTGTTATGCTTATTTTGCAAGTATACATGTTGCTGTTTGAAAATAGAAACTTTACCACTTTTGCAAAAATTCCCTAGAAAAGTCAGAATGTGATAAAATGCTTAAACTTTTTGATAAGCTCTGATAAATTTTCTACAGGGTGGTAAATTTTCATAATTTTTGGAGTTAAAGAAGTATTGATACTCTTGCATTCTTTACAGACTATACTGTTTTGGCAGATTGCTGTTATGTTTGCATATGTTTGCTTGTTTAATGATTCTATTTGAGGATAGGAGTATTAAATATGCAGAGGCATTTAGTATGCAATGTTGAATAATAATTTTAGTGATTTTCTACAGTAGAGAATGATAAAGTTTTTGCATTGGTTTATACTAACTTATCTCACGAGTTCTTTTTGAGTTTTGTGTGGATGAAGTTTTTGAGATTTAGGGAAACCGTGATATAAAAGGAATTAAGGAGACACAAAGGTCAAGCCTGGGGATGCCCAAGGCACCCCAAGATAATATTTCAAGAAGTCTCAAGCATCTAAGCTTGGGGATGCCCCGGTAGGCATCCCACCTTTCTTCTTCAACAATTATCGGTTAGTATGGGTTGATCCTAAGTTTTTGCTTCTTCACATGATGTGTGCTATTCTTGGAATGTTATTTTGTCTTGTTTTGCTTTCTTTTTTAATAAAATACTTAGATCTGAAAGTTTTTAAGTAAGAGAGAGTCCTCAAATAGCTACCCATTTACTTAACTACTCATTTGGTCTTCACTTATATCTTCTTGGACTAGCTTGTCATTTACTCTTGTCCTTCACTTATATCCTATGAGTAAATTATTTAATGAATTGAATATCATGAAGTTGAAATTATATCATGCCTAGTGGTAGCTTCACATTGGGTTTAGAAAGTGAAACCTTTTGAAGCTTGACAATCACAATATTGGTCATACAAGCAATTCAAGAATGATTAGTATAAGGAAGAGAACTTTCACATGCAAATATATTATCTTGGACATCTTCTATGATTGTGAATACCCATTAATTATTTTCAAACTTGAGCAAATTAGTTGAAGTTGGACAAGGAATACAACGTAATGAGTTATGGTTGTGTATATTTGCATAGAAGTTATATTGTCGTAGATCCTCCAACATGTGGTGTTTTCCTAGGATCTTTTGCTAGCAAAAAATTCTTACTAAGTAGAGATACTACTTGGGCATCTGAAAACCTGTAAACCCAGTTTCTTGCCATGAGTGTCCACCATACCTGCCTATGGATTGAATAAGATCCGTCAAGTAAGTTGTCATCGGTGCATAAAGCAATAAAAATTGCTCCTAAATATGTTTGATCTTTTACTATAAAGGAAAATTGAGCGTTGTACAAACTTGTGATGGCAAAGTAATAAAAGTGACAGACTGCATAATAAAGGTTGCTATCATAAGGGGCAATATAACATTACATTCCTTTGCATTAAGAGCTTGGGCATCCAAATAAAAAGCGCATGGCAACCTCTGCTTCCCTCTGTGAAGGGCCTATCTTTTACTTTTTCAGTATTTACTTTTATGCAAAGATTCAATAGTATGAATTCTCATTTCAACCTTAATTATTTCTAGTTGGAAAGCATCATATGGTGGGGAATGATCTAGGCACATATGACCAGTCAAATATATTTGATCATGATTTATTATTGTTGACAATTATCTCTATGATAAATGAGTTGGGAGGCGAAACATTAAGCCCTTATCTTTCTCTGTGTTCGATGGATGCCCTTTGTTCTAAGAATATGCTTCGAGTAGTAGCAATCATGGAAGACTATATGATGATTGAGTATGTGGAGCTCTTACTTAGACTATGTTGAATAGGTTGAATCGCAATTGTTTGGTGACTAAGAATATAGGTTGTTGACTTTCAAGAGAATTCATTGTTTGAACCTTAACATGTGAATTGGTTGCTACTTTACCATGATGAGTTTTATAAGAAATAATTGATGTTATGATGCTAGGAAAAGTGACTAAAATTATCATTGATCAAACTTATGCACTTTGCTAGCATTCACACTTCATAAATTATTTCTTTTATCATTTACCTACTCGAGGACGAGTAGTAATTAAGCTTGGGGATGCTGATACGTCTCCAACGTATCTATAATTTATGAAGTATTCATGCCATTTTTACAATAATTTTATATGGTTTTGATATGATTTGCATGGAACTAACCCGGGCTGATGTTGTTTTCAGCAGAACTACCGTGGTGTTGTTTATAGTGCAGAAATGAAAGTTCTCCAAATGAGCTGAAACTTTCTCATGATTTTTTTGGATCAAAAGAGACCCCCGAATCTTTGTGGAAGGACCAGAAGGTGAAGGAGTAAGGCACAAGACACCGGGGCGCACCTGGTGGGACCGACTTGCCCCAGTGGGTTGTGCTCACTGTCGGTGTCAAAACCGGCGGATCTCGGGTAGGGGGTCCCGAACTGTGCGTCTAAGGCGGATGGTAACAGGAGGCAGGGGACACGATGTTTACCCAGGTTCGGGCCCTCTTGATGGAGGTAATACCCTATGTCCTGCTTGATTGTTCTTGATGATATGAGTATTACAAGAGTTGATCTACCACGAGATCGTAGAGGCTAGACCCTAGAAGCTAGCCTATGGTATGATTGTCTGTTGTCCTACGGACTAAACCCTCCAGTTTATATAGACACCGGAGGGAGCTAGGGTTACACAGAGTCGGTTACAAGGGAGGAGATCTACTATCTGTATTTCCTAGCTTGCCTTCCACGCCAAGGAGAGTCCCATCCAGACACGAGATGAAGTCTTCAATCTTGTATCTTCATAGTCCAACAGTCCGGCCAAAGGATATAGTCCGGCTGTCCGGAGACCCCCTAATCCAGGACTCCCTCAGTAGGCCCCGAACCAGGCTTCAATGACGATGAGTCCGGCGCACAGATTGTTTTCAACATTGCAGGGCAGGTTCTTCTCCAAATTCTGAATATCTGCTAAGTAGTGTCCGGCTCCCCATAAATGTTACACTTCTTGGCTTCTGCGTCCAATAAAGGCTATCTTCCACGTGTCGAGCGAATGCGAGGAGCCAGGGCGTTTTTACATTCGCCCCCCTAGCCATGTAAATAAATCATCTATTAAAGGGATGGGGATTCTTAGATCCAATCCACACCATCCTCCCACGGCGAGAATCCATCAGAGCGCGCTTGGAAAAATCCATTCCATCATGGCCGGCCAGCACAGCTCCTCCTCCCGCTCCCGTAGCCCTAAGCCCGGTGATTGGGAGTAGTGTTCCGTCCGCACAGCCAATTAGTAGAGTTGCAGACCCAGGGATTTCTCCCTCCAGCGTATATGGTCCCCGTCCGAGCCGGGCTCGCCACCTATAATGGCGGGGAGCAAGGGAAGAGCTTCCCCAATCCCTCCAAGGGGGAGCGGGTATGCCTTGTCCCTTACTTACTAAGGGGACTTGGATTTCCAATCCATCCATTCCTCCGCGGGCTCCTGGAGTTTTACGGCCTCCAGTTGCATAATTTCACCCCTGCTTCCATATTGCACATCGCCGGTTATGTTGCCCTTTGTGAGCTGTTTCTGGGCTGCAAGGCTCATTTCGAGCTGTGGAAGAGGCTATTCTGCCTTGTGCCCCGTACACAGCAGGGGTCACTTTATCAAGTGGGTGGAGCCGAAATATGGCGCATCACCGAGACTGGATACCTGTCAGGTACCCCGAAGAAGACGTCCGAAGACTGTCCTTCAAAGTGGTTTTACATGGAGGATGTCCCCCTTCCAAACCCTGTTCGGAGGGGTCTTCCCGAGTTCAACAATGCTCCTCTCAAGAAACGTTAAAGTTGGCACCCACGGAGCCCCCAGGAGAAGACAACGAAGAAGTCCTTTACCTGATGGACCGAATTAAAGTGTTGGCTCAATCAGGATTGACAATAATCGAGGTTATGTCAATATGCATAATGCGGGGGGTGCAGCCGCTTCAATATCGAGGGCACCCTTTGTGGTGTTTTAACGGGGAAGATGATGCCAGCCGCTGCGGGCGTAAGGACCGGACTCCGCTGCTGCTTTAGCAAAAATTATGTCTGAGTTGTTCAAGGGAGAGGAAGAGGAGTTCATCCGCATTAAGCCACGGGATGGATTCAACATGTACAACCCTCCAAGCTGGGTGAGTTGTCACTCTTTACTCCCAACCTTCCCGCATTCTTCGTCGTAAATACTCACCTTGCCGTTTCACGGCAGGAACTGCGAAAAGTTGTAAGGGAGGTCAACAACCCACCTCCACAACCGGAGGACCCTGAACGGGCCCTTGATCCCGGACTCGAAGAGGATCCGGAGATATTTGTGGAGCTGATAGACAAGAAATTCTATCAATTGAGCTGCGATGACGCCATGGTGGCCATAACGGCCGACTATCCTGGACTACTCCCTGCATCGCATGTAAGAAAAAACCGGAGTCCCAACTTCCAAAAAGGATCCCCTTTTATGCACTTCACCTACCGTACACATATGGTGTTTTACAGGGAAGGCCTTTGGGACGCCGTGCCGAACCCAGAGCAACTCGCCAACAAGGGGCACCGAAGCCAGGCAGACCAAAAAGGAAGGCGATCAGGACGGAGACGCCGGCGCAGAGGTATGACACAAAACCTCACTCCGTGGTTGTCGTCTTTCTTAAAATATAATGACGCCCATGTTTCCGAGTAGAAAAAACGCTCGCCAGACTATATCCAGAGAGGCTGCCGATCACTCCTCCACCAGTCGGGCTCCAGGGCCGGACATAGAGGCGGAAGCTAACACGGGGCGGACGCTAGATGCTCCTCCTACAGAGGATGCAGACAGACTATCCGCAACAAATCCGAAGTGGAGAGCGCCATGAATCATAGGCGTCGCCGGGCCGTACTCCGTGACGCTTGTTTCTACTAAGAGGCATTCGATGCCTTCAACTCAGGAGACGCGCACATCCATGCTGCTCAAAATGGTCTTGCCAGAGCCACGGACCAGTATGTAAAGGATATACGGGTAGGAAAATCTGACGATTATACATATAGTAGCCCCTGAGACTTGAAATAGCTGACACAACTGATTTAAGGATCATTATTTGTGCAGGTTCTTACAGAGAAGAATACCCAATTGTCTCGAGAGCTGGGAGAGTGCAAAGCCCAGCTACAGGCCGCGGTGGCCGCGTTGAAGGAGTCCAAGAAGGCCCCCTCTGGTAACACCTGCTTCTATCGCAAAGAATTACAGGTACCAGATAGTATGCGACATGCATGCAAATATAACAATAGATGTTGCAGATGACCCCGGAGTGAATCCGGAGGCCGTGTCGGAGGATGCGCAACATGCAAATCGATAGCTAAATGCTGGCGAGTGCGTGCTTACACGGGTCAGGCAGGAGAACAATAATCTCCAAGATGCCAATATCCGGCTGGATGTGGAACTGAAAGACGTCCGAGCCCAGTTTGCGGACTCCGTGAAGGAGAATAAGCGGCTTCGACGCGGCATTTTTAGTAAGTGCTTGAATGAAGTTTTAAAGGAGTTCGGCGAAGAAGCCGGCTAACAGAGTTATGTCTGTAGGTATGCTGACGAGTCGTCCCGCGGAGGAGATGCCCGGGTCTTCGGGTGATATGCTACCAGAGCTCTCACAACTGCACGAGCAAGTTCGGCAGGTGATGCAGGGTATTACCCAAGCCTTGTGGCCATCCGCATCCCCGCCAGGAGGCATGGGGGAGCTTATAGAGAAGCTGAAGGGAGCGCGGTGGCGCTTCCGATTATGGAAGATATCAGCCTGCCGACAAGGTGCAAGGGAAGCCTGGGCTATGGTGAAGACGCGATATACCAAAGCTGACCCAAACCACATGGCCGAGGTCGGACCTATGGGGCCCGATGGGAAAGAGATCCCCGTTAGTTTAGTGTATGACCAAGTAGAATTAGCCGCAAAGTATTCCCAACAGGATTGTAGGCTAGACAGCCTGTTGGATGGTATAGAAGAAGAATTTAATCAGTCTTAGTGACTGTGTACTTCAAGTGACATATGTAATGTCCCTAGCCGGATTGTAAATCATTTGTCATGGCGGACCTTTTCGATTCGACCTCTCGACCCGATAGTCCGGAGTGTATCCGAATACCCACTCGGTTATGTAAAAACCGGGGTATGCATGGAAACTAGGCGTAGGGGTCATAAGTGCTTGAACAGACAAGTACCCTACTAGCTATGTTATATTACATGGGTAGTAAGAAACATCTTCCAGGGAGAATAGTTCCGTTAAGGGTTCCTTTCCCTAGGTACGCATGCCCTAATGTGCATGTCCGAACTGCGAAAAGAGACGCAAGCTATAAACATCTGGGGGCATGTGTCAAATTAAATAAAAGTCATCTTTTATTCACCGACCGAATATTCCCTTAAGAAAGCTAGCTTTCGGCTTCACCCACTCTAAGGTACACATCCGGCTGACCCGGCAGTAACAATCGCAGAGGTGCTCCCCTTATGCCCTAGCCGAATTAACGGGAACGTAGGGCATAAATACAAGAGCCAGGCAACCTAGCTTGGCCAAAACTTAAGTCATATTGATGCATATAATGGCGAAAAAAGGTACATGCAGAAGAATAACACATGTGTGGGACATAAAGCCCAGAAAAATAGTTAGATTAAGCTTCTGTATAAGAAGCTCCCAGGTATAATGAGCGCGGTTAGCGCGTCAAGATTGTGTAACCAAGCACAAGTTTAGCCTTTTAGGGCCTTGAGGAGAATAAAAAGAGAGAAAGAGAGAAAAGGCAGATATGCAAAAAATTGACGGAGGTAAGGAGATGAACATAGAGTCCGGCACTAGGAGTAGAATCTTCGGAGTCTGGCTGCATTCCATGGGTTTGGCTCGAGTCAATTGTCCGATGAATCCCGCACACGGTACGCTCCACCACTCAGAACCTGGTCAATAATGAAGGGACCTTCCCATTTGGGCTTGAGCTTGTTCTTTTTCTTCTCTGGCAGGCGTAGAACTAGTTCGCCAACGTTATAGGTTTTGGCTCGTACTTCTCTGCTTTGATACCTTCGAGCCTGTTGCTGATAGAATGTGTAACGGGCTTTTTCCACGTCGCGCTCCTCCTCCAGGGCGTCCAAACTGTCCTGCCGATCGAGCTTGGCCTCTTTTTCTTCGTACATACGCACTCGAGGTGAGTCATGAATTATGTCGCAAGGCAGAACCGCCTCTGCGTCGTACACCATAAAAAACGGTGTGTATCTGGTAGTACGATTCGGCGTGGTCCGCAGCCCCCATAGTACGGAGTCGAGCTCCTCTACCCAGTGCGTGTTTGATTCCTTTAAGGACCGCACTAATCTGGTTTTAATGTTGCTCATGATAAGACCATTTTCTCACTCGACTTGACCATTAGTTTGCCGGTGATAGACAGAAGCATAATCGAGCTTGATGCCCATGTTACTGCACCAAAGTTTCACCTTGTCGGCTGTAACGTTCGTGCCGTTGTTAGTGATGATGCTGTGGGGGATGCCATAATGGTGTACAACCCCGGATATGAAGTCTATCATCGGTCCGGATTCAGCCGTTTTGACAGGTTTGGCTTCTATCCATTTGGTGAATTTATCCACCATGACTAGTAAGTATTTTTTCTTATGGGTTCCCCCTTTAAGGGGTCCGACCATATCAAGCCCCCAGACCGCAAAGGGCCAAGTAATCGGGATTGTTTGGAGAGCGGTAGGCATCATATGGCTTTGGTTTGCAAAAAGCTGGCAACCGACGCAATGTTGGACCAGATGCTGTGCATCTGCTTGGGCCGTCGGCCAATAGAAACATGTATGGAAGGCCTTGCTTACAAGGGCCCGGGCTACGGCGTGATGGCCGCTGAGTCCAACATGGATTTCTGCCAAAAGCTTCCGCTCTTCCTCTTCGGAGATGCACCTTTGAAGGACTCGGGTAGTGCTTTTCTTATAAAGCTCTCCCTCGTGGACCTTGTAGGCTTTAGATCGCCGCACTATGCAGCGTGCCTCATTTTGGTCCTCGGGTAGCAGGGCCGGTCCTCAGATATTGGGGGCCCGGGGCGAGACTAATACTCGGGGCCCTTAATATAGGCACATGAAAATAACAACGAATATTCATATCTATAAAATGTTGCCAATAACACTTAAATGTATCCAAAACTAGTATGCATATCAAATAATTTATACATGTTACTTTAAAATTTTCTTCTAATATTACTCGATGCAAAGTCACTTATAAATGGGATCAATATCAATCTCATTCTATAATTTATTCTCAATGCATAATGTTGTGAAACCATTTCATCTCTCTTGTTGACCTCATATAGTTCTTGAATAATTTTAGACATTAAAAAAGTTTTTTCAGCTGATGCGAAAGCACATGCACAATAAATAATTAAGATGTGATAGTCACAGAGCCACTTACATTGTTATCGCTTACGTCGATGTCGATATTTTCTTCTTGCTGATCAGATTCTAAATTCCCCTTAGTTGGTTGCTCTTCCTCTAGGAAACAATCGCCAACTCATCATCTGGGTTTATTACTCGAAGTACCCGTATCACTCCTGACAAAATTTGTCAATATCTCCACGCGGTGAATGCACCAAGTTATCCATATGTTTGTTCCTTTTCCATTTATCGCTACCTGATGGATAGACGACATTAACCAATGAATGAACCAAGAAAAAATGCATCAATTATTGAACAGTGCCAGCTATGCTTACAAGGAACCAAAATATGATATATATACCTCCATGATGTATCTCAAATTCTCAATGCGTGCGCCCACCTATACAACGCCTAGAGTATGTAGACACAGAGATCAAGCAAAGCGGTGTGAGGATGGGGGCCCCTGATTGCCTGAAATCACCGGCAGTTGCTGTGGTGAACTGGATTAGGAAGGAAATTAGGAGAGGAGGCCGCCAGCAGTACGGCGGCGGTGGCGGCCTAGGGCTGGGAATCCTTGCGTTACGGACTAGGAAGGGGTCGTCTAATTGGTTGCTACTTTTGTTTTACGAGAAGGAAATCAAGGACTCGGTCATTGCCTTTTGTTTTTCTGAGAGGAACGAACCGCTCGCTGGGATCGACCATCGTGCGACCTGCTGCGGCGTGGGCTTACACAACGTGAAGATCATTTGACATTTTTCTCTGACCACAATGGCAGGCCCAACCTGCACATACATACCGATGTGGGCCCTAGATTTTGGGGGGCCGGGGCGACCGCCCCCCTGCCCCTCCCCAGGGCTGGCCCTGTCGGGTTCCTGCCTGGTTAGGTAGGCCAGGAATGGTTCTGTCCATGGGGCGATTACGACCATTATTACGTGGGTTGAAGGTGTTATTTCGATGGCAGAGCCTCTGATTGTGTCAGAGTGTTCGGTATCTGATGTTGTGGCCGAGTTCGGATTATTGTCACCGGTGTCCCCCTCCCATACCACGGACGGCTTAAACAGTTTTTCCAGGAAGATGTTGGGTGGGACAGGGTCGCGTTTAGCGCCGATGCGGGCGAGGATATCTGTCGCCTGATTATTTTCCCGAGCCACATGGTGGAACTCCAGCCCCTCGAACCAAGATGACATTTTGAGGACGGCGTTGCGATATGCCGCCATTTTCGGATCCTTGGCATCGAAGTCTCCATTTATTTGAGATATTGCGAGGTTTGAGTCCCCACGCACTTCTAGGTGTTGAATGCCCATGGAAACTGCCATCCGGAGACCGTGTAATAGGTCCTCATATTTGGCTGCGTTATTGGAGTCTGTGTATAGTATTTGGAGTACATATTGCATTGTATCTTCGGTGGCGAACGTCAGGACGACGCCAGCCCCCAGACTAGCCAGCACTTTAGAGCCGTCGAAGTGCATGATCCAATTGGAGTATGCGCGTACTCTTTAGGGAGTTCGGCTTCTGTCCATTCGGCGACGAAATTGGCCAGTACTTGTGACTTAATGGCTCGCCGTGGTTTATATGTTATGTCGAATGGGAGGAGCTCGATAGCCCATTTGGCAATCCGGCCCGTGGCATCGCGGTTGTTTATTATGTCGTTGAGTGGTACTTCAGAGGCCACCGTAATTGAACACTCTTGAAAGTAGTGTCGTAATTTCTGGGATGCCATGAATACCGTGTATGCTATCTTTTGATAATGTGGGTACCTTGATTTGCATGGAGTGAGGACAGTTGATACATAATATACCAGCTTTTGAAGTGGGAATTTATGTCCGTCCGTCTCTCGTTCGACGACAAGCACTCCGCTTACAACTTGGTGAGTTGCCGCTATATATAGCAGCATTGGTTCGCCGACATTTGGTGCGGCCAACATTGGGTTGGTGGCCATGATGGCTTTTATTTCTTCCAATCCGACCGTGGATGCGTCCGTCCACTCAAAGTGTTCGGTGCACCGAAGAAGGCGATAAAGGGGGAGTGCCTTTTCTCCTAATTGGGAGATAAAGCGGCTTAAGGCCGCCACACATCCAACTTCTGGATTTGCTTGAGGTCAGTTGGGATAGCCAACTGCGACAGAGCCCGGATCTTAGCCGGATTTGCTTCAATTCCTCTGCTAGAGACGATAAGCCCAGGAGCTTTCCGGTGGGTACGCCGAAAACGCATTTTTTTGGATTGAGCTTAATGTCGCATGTTCGGAGATTGTCGAATGTGAGCCTCAAGTCGTCTATTAAGGAGTCGACATGTCTAGTTTTAACAACCACATCGTCGACGTATGCCTCCACTATTTTGCCAATCTGCTTTTCCAGACATGTCTGAATCATGCGCTGATACGTTGCGCTGGCGTTTTTGAGCCTGAAGGGCATTGTGTTAAAATAGAAGGGGCCGTATGGAGTGATAAATGTCGTTGCGGCTTGGTCGGACTCCGCCATCTTAATTTGGGGGTAACCGGAGTATGCGTCGAGGAAGCACAATGAGTCGTGTCCTGCAGTAGCATCGATAATTTGATCGATGCGAGGGAGGGGGAAGGGATCCTTTGGGCAAGCCTTATTAAGGTCTTTGAAGTCGATGCATAGGCGCCAGGATTTGTCCTTCTTTGGCACCATCACCAGGTTTGTGAGCCAGTCTGTATGCTTTATTTCTCTAATGAATCCGGCCTCCAGTAGCTTGGCTAGCTCCTCTCCCATGGCTTGTTGCTTAGGTTCGGAGAAACGCCGAAGAGTCTGCTTGACCGGCTTGAATCCTTTTAGAATATTAAGGCTATGCTCGGACAGCCTGCGGGGGATTCCTGGCGAATATGTCCCAATTCTCGCGCGGGAACTCCCGTAGTGCGGCGTCTACGGCGGGGTTTAACTATGCCCCGATGGATGTTGTTTTTGTGGGGTCTGTTGGATGGACTTGGAATTTGACTATTTCATCCGATGGTTTAAAGGAGGTGGACTTGGATCTTTTGTCTAGTATCACGTCGTCCCTGTCCACTGTGGAGTGCAGCGCGGTTAACTCCTCCACCACAAGGGCTTCAGATAATGCCTCGAGGGCCAGTGCGGCTGTTTTGTTCTCGGCCCGGAGTGCTATGTCCGGATCACTAGCTAGCGTGATGATTCCATTGGGCCCGGGCATTTTGAGCTTCATGTACCCGTAATGGGGTATGGCTTGAAAAATCATGAATGCCTCCCGCCCTAGAAGGGTGTGGTATCCGCTACTGAACGGGGCCACTTGGAATGTGATTTCTTCGGACCTGTAATTCTCTGGAGTGCCGAATACCACATCTAGTGTGATTTTCCCAGCGCAACGTGCCTCCCGACTAGGGATGATTCCTCGGAAGGTCGTGCTGCTTTGCTCAATACGGTTGTTGTCTATTTCCATTTTTTGAAGAGTCTCCTCATAAATGAGGTTTAATACGCTGCCGCCGTCCATGAGTACTTTAGTGAGCCGAAAGCCATCCACAATTGGACTTAGGACCAAAGCGGCTGGTGCTCGGGCTATTCGGAATTTAGGTTCGTCACTGGCATTGAAGGTGATAGCCGTGTCGCTCCATGGATTTATTGCTGCCACGTGGCAGACTTCGGCAAGGCTGTGAAGTGCTCGCTTACGCCTATTATTTGAGGCGAAGGTCTCGAAGACTGTCAATGATGTATCGTTATCCACGGGAAGGTGCTCTGTGGTATTTTGGATGAGGAGATCCTCACCGCTCTTGGCCACCTGCCAGAGTACCCAACATGCTCTAAGGCTGTGTGTTGATATGGTATCCACTGTACTATGAATTTTGCAGGGCCCGTTAAGCCATCCCTCCTGTCGGGGCATGGGGTCTCGGCAACCCTTAAGGTTCGAACACTGGGGTGCGCACGAAGTCCTTCCCTTCAATCGATCTACGCTCTAGCTTGATGGGATCTCGCGAACGAACTCGACGAACTCACAACTCAGATGGACACAGGGTTTATACTGGTTCGGGCCACCGTTGTGGTGCAATACCCTACTCCGGTGTGGTGGTGGATTGCCTCTTGGGCTGATGATGAACAATACAAGGGAAGAACAGCCTCCTGAGGTTGAGGCATTCTTGAGCTCGGTGAGCTTGTGTGTGGGGGTGGTCTCTCTCAAGCTAAGATGACATCATCCCCTCTCTCTAACCCAGATTCGATCGTTTTCTCTACTGTGGTGGCTAGTCCTATTTATAGAGGCCCTGGTCCTCTCCCCAAATATCGAGCGTGAAGGGAGCCAACAATGGCGGGCTAATTTGAAGGGGGACAGCTAGTACAAGCTATCCTGACAAAAGTACTCTTCGCCTGCACAAAGTTCTGGTGGTGACGTTGTTCTAGGCTCCACGATGACCTCCGTCTTGCAGTACTTGGTCTTGGTCTTGTTGCACCGAAATGGCAACCTTTGCCTGATGCCTCGGTACTCCGCGGCTGCGCTTGCCCCCTTTGCACCAAAGAGGAAACAAGGACGCTGTGCGCGCTGGCGCCCGCCTGGTGTCCATCATCACGGCTCACGTCACAAGAGCCTCGTGAGGTTCGCCTCGCCTTGATATCTCCGCTCCTCGTGAGCCTGCCTAGCTAGGCCACTCCAGAGGAGGTCTTACGTCGTCCGCCTCGCGAGGCTTGGCCCCTCATGAGGGTCTTGGGCGCTTTGTTGGTGAAGATGGGCCGTACGGCCTGCTGGCTCAGCCACGCCGCGGGCCGCAGGCAGGCAAGTCTGGGGACCTCCATTCCCAGAACACCGACAGTAGCCCCCGGGCCCAAGGCGCGCGTGGGCTTGGCTTCGCGGCGAAGCCAAGGGTCAAGCTCGAAGCGCCGCAGGCCCCAAAAGCCTGCGACCTCAGTTGACGCATGGCGGTTGATTGGGCGTGGGCATCTCTGCTTCCCCATGCTGCTTCGGCGACTGTACGACTTGACAAGTCCGTGCGACATGCAAGGGAAACCATCATTACCTGTGATCGTGGGAGACGCCGGTTAGCCTTATCTTGCTATAAATGGGGAGGGGGCGGAGCCCCCGTTGCCCATCTCTTCCTTGCTTGCTTCCTCCTTCTCGCTCCACTGCTTGCTCCAATGGCGCCCATCAGAAGATTCTCCACCGAGGAGAAGGGGAAAGCCCCCCGGGATGCCCCGGAGCCACTCCTGCTGAAGAAAAGGTCGATCCATCGCCGTGACGAGGCGGCGTTGCAGGTGGTGGCGAGGCCTTTGTGCGAGCGGCCTCCGCCGGGGTACCCACTACCCTTGTACGCCCAAGTCGTAGGCTCAGGAGGACGAAGTGGCGAGCAGCGTCACCCACGCCGCACCCAGGGTCGCCACACCACGGTGGCGCGAGCCGTCCACGCCGCGAACTCCTCGCGCGAGTTGGTGATGTGGACGCCAACGCCTCTGAACTCCTGGATCCGCTTCCCGCGGTTCTTCTTCGACGTGATGCCGTCGAGGGGCCTCTCGAGTTCTGGCTGCAGCACGCCGATTGTTGCGCTCCGGGGATCAAAGCGAAGATCAAAGCGGCCCCCGTTGGCAAAATCTTCATGACTCGCGGTTGGGGCGAGATTGCACGGATCTGTCGCGCGAGGGGTGCCCTCGCGATCCACTTCGATTACGACGGTGCCTCCATGCTTCTCTTCAAGGTCTTTGACGCCAAGGGCCACCGCCTAGAGTGCTGCTCTGGAGAAGAGCGCGAGGCTGATGCACACTCTGCCCGCGACTACTCCAGCAGCAGCAGCCCTTGGGAGTCCAACAGTTCTCCTGAGCTCCACGAGACTCCAGAGACGAGCGACGATAGCTACGTCCCCCTGAGCTCTCGCCGTGCCCGGGGCAAAGCTGCGGCGTCCGGACGCTGCCGTCGCTGATCTGGATGGGGTCGGCGCCGACCTCCCGTGGCTCACTGTTGATGATGGCGTATTCCACGGGAGGGTGTAGATAGGATCCCCCTTAGCATCAGCTTTTATTTCCTGCGAAGGATCATGAATCACCCCGTGGGGCCATGTAAGGATCTGCAATGCCTTTGTACCTATTTTCCTTGTTATGAAGATTTGATGAACGCGTGCCCCGTTAAGGCTCGACCTCCCCTTTCTTTCCTCACGATAGCTTGTTGCTCTATGCTGACGGGTCCCGGTCCCAAGGCGGCTACAGCCGTCCCTCGTATGCCGGGTCGCGATGCCGTGGTCAAGGCCAGGAGGTGCGTGGCCCGAGGTCCAGTAAGAGCCACTGAGGCGCGATGCTCAGGAGGTCCCCGTTAGCGCCCAAGCGGTCATGGCAAGGGAAGAAAGGAAGATGACTTGGACGCAACAGGGTTGCAGCATGGTGTGAGTGACTATTAGGCCTGAATATTTTGCTAATCCAAGGGCGAGACTTATCTTGATGACTTCGCGACGATTCCTGATGTTGCGCTAGGGCTGCACGCCAAGTTACGCGACATAGCAAGGCCGGCTCGTGCGAGTTTTCCTTCTCCCAAGCTCCTCTTAATGCTCTATGTCCTCAGGTCCCGGCCCTCGAGCGAGCGAAGCCGCCGCTGGTATGCCAGGTCGTGATGCCGTGGTCAAGGCCAGGGGGTGAGGGCTGGAGAGCCAGTAAGAGCTCCCTAGTCGCGATGCTCAGGAGCCTCCCTTTTAACGCGCAAGCGAGTCGCGCGAGAGGAAAGGAGACTCGCGGTGCCGCCTGCTATCCTTCCCGCGGGGTTCCTGTGAACAGGCATAAGGAGAAATATGGTTTGCCGTTACTGCCGCATGCCTGCCACTGGTGGGTCTGGATGAAGTGAAGGCACTGAGGGCCTGGTGAGGGGACGTGCACCGCGTGTGCCGCGCGCCAGAGCTCGACCACTCAGATTTGTCGGTTGTGGCAGGGACGGACCCATGCACCAGCGCCATGCCTGTGTAGGGGCCCTGAGGGGGGTGATGATCATGCAGGTGATAGCAGTTGGCAGGTTAAGCATGAAGAGCAGATTGCTGAGATAAATGCAGGAAGGTACATGCCACTGGGTCTGGCCCGAGCGGCGTGGGGATGATGCAGCCCGAGGGGCGCCCCCAGTGAGGTAAACTTAGGAACATAAGCAAAAGGGATACATGCCACAGGGACGGACCCACGTGGCCAGGGAATAGTGCAGCCCGAGGGGTGCTCCCAGCTTAAACGAACTTGGAAGATGTCACCTGGGTCTGAGGCCCTCCAGAAGAGAGCCCCCGAGCCTTGCCTGAGGAGGCCGTCAGGCGCGCTTTCCTATGCGGTGGAGGGAGGCACCCCTAGAGCGGGCGCCGATCCTGACGAGGCGCCTGATGTGACGCCATCTTCTTGGGGTCCTGCATGACGCGGTAGCTTCTTCTTGGGGATGGTCTCCGGAGGGCCTTCATTTCTGCTGTCTGGGTTGTCGATTGCTGCGGCTTGGAAGGCGCGCTCAAGGGAGCACACCGCATCCCTTTCTTCACATGGGACCGTGATGATTCCCCCACTTCCTGGCATCTTGAGAACGTTGTAGCCGTGGTGAGTGACTGCCATGAACTTGGCCAGGGCTGGATACCCGAGGATGGCATTGTACGGCAGGCGGATGTGCGCGACGTCAAAGTCGATGAGCTCGGTGCGGTAATTCTTGCGCTCCCCGAAGGTGACAGGCAGGGGGACTTGCCCTATTGGTGTGGTGGAACCGTCAGTCACTCCTGAGAAAGGCTTGGTTGGCTGGAGCTGCTCATAGGGCACTTGGAGGCTGTCGAATGTGTCGGCGGATAGGACGTTGAGCCCTGCGCCGCCGTCAGTGAGAGTATTGGTGACTTGCACATTGCTGATGACTGGGGAGCACAGCATAGGGAGTGTGCCAGCGGTGGCTGCGCACTTGAGCTGGTCGGCCGAGCTGAAGGTGATGGTGCATTGGGACCACCGGAGCGGGCGCATGGCCTCGAGCTTGGGGAGCGCCGCGTTTACTTCGCGAGCGAACTGTTTGAAGATGCGTTGAGAGGCTGGGGCCTGAGCGCCACCCAGGATGCAAGCGACCGCGCGCGTCTCCTGGAAGCCCCCAGCCCCCTCGTCCTGGTGGTGGTTGTCGTTCCTCCTTGGCGGCGGCAACGGGGGAAGACCAGCGTTGCCCTGGGGGCAATCCTCACAAGGCGGGTCCCTCCAGGCGCCCTCGCGAGGTTGGTCCTGCCAGCGGTCCTCACGAGGCTGGTCACGCCACTCCTGGCACGGGCCACGGTCGTCCCAGCGTCCGCCTTCGCGTCCTCCTCCATGGCCGTAGCCCCGGTCATTGCACTCGGGGCGTCGGCCGAAGTGTCCTTCTCGAATGGCTCTGAGCTCTTGACAGTCTCTCGTGTTGTGGGTGTTCAGGTTGTGGAAGGTGCAAAATGGGTGACCGTTCTTGGATGACTTAGGCTGATCTCTGCCTCACTTGGTGTTGGGCTCTGCTGCGAGTACTACTGCCTCTTTGCGCTTCACGTCTTTGGCCTTGGCCTTCTTTTCCTCCACTCCTGCAGCTGGCAGCTCAAGGAGAGAGAGGCACCCCTCCTCAGCTCTTGCGCACCTGGTCGCCGGGTTGAATAGCTCCTGAGATGTGCAAAGCTCCTCATGGATTGCCAGCTCTTCCTTCATCTTGACATCGCGGGCCCCATCAGAAAACGTGGAGATGATGGCCTCATCCGTGACCTTGGGGATCTTGAGGCGGGTGCTGTTGAAGCACTGGATGTACTTCTGGAGGGTCTCTCCTAGCTGTTGCTTGATGCGGCGTAGGTCGCCCGCGACCAATGGGCGGTCACGAGTGCCCTGGAAGTTGGCGACGAAGCGGTCGCGCATCTCGTCCCAGGAGGAGATCGAGCCGTGCTGCAGGTTTAGGAGCCAGGAGCGGGCCCATCCTTGAGAGCCATGGGAAACCAGTTCGACATGACTTTTTTCTCGCCGTTGGCCGCTTCGATGCTCAACTCATAGAGCTGCAGGAACTCCGCGGGGTCGGCGGTGCCATCGTATCAAGGAGGCATATCTGGCTTGAACTTGCCTGGCCAAGCAACGCTGCGCAGCTCAGGGGTGAAGGCGCGGCAGCCTGCCGTGGTTGCCGGGGCCCGCTTCGGGGGCGGAACTTGGTCTTGGCGAGGTCCGCGCTGTGCCACTACAGGCAGCGCGCGGTCTTGACGAGGTGGCGCGGGGAGCGCTGGTGCAGCTTCTCACGGTCACATAATTTCTTGGCAGCTCCTTTCTTCACGCGCGGGCGCCGGGCGCGGCGGATCATGCCGCAGAGGGGCGCGCCTTGGGGCCAAGGCACCGTCTTGGGTACGAGGTGGTGGAGGCACGCCACGAGCCCCATTGCCCGCGGCCTGCTGAGGGGGAGGCAGAGAGTGAGACGGCGCCAAAGAGCCCCCCACGGCACAGACGAGCTCGGCGACGCGGTCGAGCCACTCCTCATAGACGTCATCGACGGGGCGGTAACGCAGGAGCTCGTTTGCCGCAATGAGCACGGCCCGTGCCTCCAGGGGAGCGCAGTGCATGTGGGACAAGGAGCCAGCATGAGTGAGTGATGGAGTAGCGGTGCGGCCGTCCTGCCGCACCGAAGGATGCTGCGAGGATGCCTGCTGCTCATTTCCCAGCGGGCCGGTGGCAGCATTGGCGACGGGGGATGGAGAACGATGAGGCGGCCCGCCGATGGGAGCCGTCTGAGCGACGCGGGCGGCGAGGGCGGCCCGACGCTCAGCTCGAGCGCGGCGAGCGTACGACATCGAGACGACGGATTGACGGAGCGACGAACTGATCGAAGGGAAGCTACGGCGCACCCCTACCTGGCGCGCCAAATGTCAGGGTATGGGGTCCCGGCAACCCTTAAGGTTCGAACACTTGGGTGCGCGCGAAGTCCTTCCCTTCAACCGATCTATGCTCTAGCTTGCTGGGATCTCGCGGACGAACTCGACGAACTCACAACTCAAATGGACACAGGGTTTATACTGGTTCGGGCCACCGTTGTGGTGTAATACCCTACTCCAGTGTGGTGGTGGATTGCCTCTTGGGCTGATGATGAACAATACAAGGGAAGAACGGCCTCCTGAGGTTGAGGCGTTCTTGAGCTCGGTGAGCTTGTGTGTGGGGGTGGTCTCTCTCAAGCTAAGGTGAGATCGTCCCCTCTCTCTAACCCAGATTCCATCGTTTTCTCTACTATGGTGGCTAGTCCTATTTATAGAGGCCCTGGTCCTCTCCCCAAATATCGAGCAGGAAGGGAGTCAACAATGGCGGGCTAATTTGAAGGGGGACAGCTAGTACAAGCTATCCTGGCAAAAGTAGTCTTCGCCTGCACAAAGTTCTGGTGGTGACGTTGTTCTGGGCTCCATGATGACCTCCGTCTTGCAGTCCTTGGTCTTGGTCTTGTTGCACCGAAATGGCAACCTTTGCCTGATGCCTCGGTACTCCACGGCTGCGCTTGCCCCCTTTGCACCAAAGAGGAAACAAGGACGATGTGCGCGTTGGCGCCCGCCTGGCGCCCGCCTGGTGTCGATCGTCACGGCTCACGTCACGAGAGCCTCGTGAGGTTCGCCTCGCCTTGATATCTCTGCTCCTCGTGAGCCTGCCTAGCTAGGCCACTCCAGAGGAGGTCTTGCGTCGTCCACCTCGTGAGGCTTGGCCCCTCACGAGGGTCTTGAGCGCTTTGTTGGTGAAGATGGGCCGTACGGCCTGCTGGCTCAGCCACGCCGTGGGCCGCAGGCAGGCAAGTCTGGGGACCCCCGTTCCAAGAATGCCGACACCTCCAATACGGTTCCACACCCTGTAGTGTGCTTTTGCTTCTTTGTAATTGAGTCGGGCGACTTATGAGAGTGTACCCTTTTAGTTCGGACTGGGGTTTTTGTCAGAGCCGGATTATCCCAAAATTTTGTTTGGGTTTTCCAGGCGTTTTCCATCGCACAGAACTTCCGTACTATGGCCACCAAGTCAGCAAAGTGTGCTATGTCACAGCGACTTATGGCGTTGAGGATTCCCTTGTCTGTGCAATTGTTGCAAAAGAACGAAATTGCGTCTTCCTCGCGACAGTCCTTGACCTTGTTCATTACAAGGAGGAATCTGGCCCAATACTGAGGTACTGTCTCTAGGGGCGCTTGCCTAATGTGGGAAAGATCGTTTGTATCTGGGTGGGTGGGTGGATTTAAGTCTAGACCTTGACCCAATCTGAGACCCCGGGGTAGGGGAGTTTCCGATCTTGGAAGTTCGGGCTCCGGGATGTTGCCCCGCAGGTTCGGTATGCAGCCTGATTCTAGGTTCAGGGTTAGGGCGATGTCCTCCTATGAGCGGGTATCTGGCTCGGAGAGCTCTGGAATCCAGACATAGTTCGTCCTCAGGATAGAGGGAGAATCGCCGCATTGCTCCTCCACCACCGCCATCTGATGGGTGACCGGCGGAGAGTTAATATCCCTTTGGTCGGGTTTAAGCCCGACCCGATCGTAGTCCGTAGCGACTCCCAGAGCGGCGATGTGATCCAAGAGCTCGTTCAAAGAGGAGAGCTCCATTGGATCCATCTGCTCGGCGAATTTTGAGCCGATGTGGAGGCTATTTTCGATGACCCAAGAAGTCATCGTGGGTGCAGCGGCCGAGCGGGCGGTCATGACGAAGCCGCCTAGTCGGAGAGTTTGGCCTACAGTAAGCGCTCCCCCAAAAGTGATGTTGTCCTTGACAACGAGATGAGCCATCCCTCCTTATGATGACGACACAGTGGAACTCTCAATGAAAGCACCAATGTCGGTGTCAAAACCGGCGGATCTAGGGTAGGGGGTCCCGAACTGTGCGTCTAAGGCGGATGGTAACAGGAGGTAGGGGACATGATGTTTACCCAGGTCCGGGCCCTCTTGATGGAGGTAATACCCTATGTCCTGCTTGATTGTTCTTGATGATATGAGTATTACAAGAGTTGATCTACCATGAGATCATAGAGGCTAAACCCTAGAAGCTAGCCTATGGTATGATTGTCTGTTGTCCTACGGACTAAACCCTCCGGTTTATATAGACATCAGAGGGGGCTAGGGTTACAAAGAGTCGGTTACAAGGGAGGAGATCTACATATCCATATTGCCTAGCTTGCCTTCCACGCCAAGGAGAGTCCCATCCGGACACAGGATGAAGTCTTCAATCTTGTATCTTCATAGTCCAACAGTCCGGCCAAAGGATATAGTCCGGATGTCTCGAGACCCCCTAATCCAGGACTCCCTCACTCACCTCGAGGTCCATCTTAGCATGAAACCAATGCCAAAAAATCCTACAAATAGATAAACCATCAGAAGTAACCCTAGATCAGAAGTTCCGCTGCCGCAAGCCTCTGTAGCCACCGAAAACCAATCTAGACCCCGCTCCGACACCCTGCCGGAGGAGGGAATCATCACCGGTGGCCATCTTCATCATCTCGGCGGCCACCTTGATGAGGAGGGAGTAGTCCACCCTTGGGGCTGAGGGTTTGTACCAGTAGCTATGTGTAATTTCTCTCTCTCTCTCTCTCTCTCTCTCTCTCTCGTGTTCTTGAGATGTCACGATCTTGATGTATCGCGGGCTTTGTTAATATAGTCGGATCATATGGTGTTTTCCCATCTCTATCTTGCTGTAATGAATCGAGTTTTCCCTTTGAGATTTCGCTGTTATCGGATTGAATACTTTTATTGATTTGAGAGAACTTGATATATGTCTTGCATATGAATACTCGTGGTGACAATGGGGTATCATATTGATTCACTTGATATGTGTTTTGGCATTCAACTCACGGATTCCTGCAATGACATTGGGTTAATCTATGCATAGGGGTTGATGCATGTTCTCGTCTTTTGTTTCTCCGGTAGAAATCTTGGGGCACTCTTTAAGGTTCCTTGTGTTTGATTGAGTATTATGAATCTGAATTTTTTTGGTGTTATTTTAGTACAAACTCTTGGATAGATCAATCGGAAAGAATAGCTTCGAGGTGGTTTAGTACCCTACAAATGATTTCTTCATATGTTCTCCACTAGATAGGAACTTTGGAGTGATTCTTCGTTACACATTGAGGGATGGTTATATGATCCAATTATATTACCATTGTTGAGAGATTTTACTAGCGAAAGTATGGACCCTAGGCCTCATTTTCAAGCATTGCAATACTATTTTTGTGCTCGTTTACTATTTTCTAGCTTGCTTTTTTATTTATTCAGATTATAAAAATATATTTCTACCATCCATATTATACTTTTATCACCATCTCTTCGCTGAACTAGTGCACCTATACAATTTGCCATTGTATTAGGTGTGTTGGGGACACAAGAGACTGTTTATTATTTGGTTGCTGGGTTGTTTGAGAGAGACCATCTTTATCCTACGCCTCCCACTGATTGATAAAGGTCATCCACTTGAGGGAAAATTGCTACTATCCTAGAAAACTCTGCACTTGGAGGCCCAACACGTGTCTACAAGAATAAAGTTGCGTAGTAGACATCATACATCAACAAGAGATCATCATGCAGATGAGTGTGATGTATATACTTACCTTGTGGTCTTGAGTTGGCTTTGGAAGAGGTGAACTTGAGAAAACAGGGTTAGATAACACAAGAACACCTACTAAACAGAGCAAATTGAGAAAACCACAAGAGTACTAAGACTGGGATGACATGTAGTGAGTGAGCACTTAGTACTCTATTTGGATATAGACATGTCCCCAAGGGTTAAAGATATGCAATGAATTTCAAAGATTTTCTTCCCTTAGATATGAACTCTTTCTCCCCCTGAATCTAATATTGGATAATGGGAGAAGGTAGGGTAACATAAAATCAGAAGAAAACAACATATGCTAACATGTCTTTCCCCTCTTAAAGACATGTGACTTCTCTCCTCTATGGTTGATAAGCATCTGGAGAAGCTAAGATGTGCTTACTCTCCTATGTGGTAAGCTTTGATGTGCTCTCTCTCCCCCTTTGACATAAATTTCTAAGAAGGGATCCTCTGGGGCATGAGTCAAATAGGTTTGGTCTGTGAGTCACATTACAAAGAAACATGTAATTTAAGATGCTAGTAGAGGATAAGAATCATCAAGTGGAGCTGGAGAAGAAATGACAATTGTAATGGCAAAATATTTTCTCAGTAGTGAAATTGGTAACGCCAAGTTATTTTCATCGGTGACACCGAGTTGGAGATGTCATAGATGATGCATATTGGTCAGACTGGGTTTGTCCTTGTCAGTTGTACCGATGAACTGTCTACAATGCATTATTGCAGTTCAGTCTAGCCGATAGGCAAAAATCGGTGAAGCCGAGTTTAATACAGAGGAAATATTTTGTCATCTCAGCTCACTTGGCCAAATAAGATCTCACAAAGATTTGCAGGGAAGTAGCTAAAATATTTGCAATGAATTAGATGCAGAGAATGCAGAGAAAAGAAAAGAAATATAGATGAAGTGAAAGGGGAACAAACAAGCAAGACACAAATGCAAGAACACAAAGAGACGCTAGAGAACTTCATCTAGAAATGGTCGGAGACAAAGTCACCTATGTTAGAGTATATTGACTGAGGAGTCAAGTGAGAACACTTGATCGCAGGTCATACTCATCATTTAAGTTCAAAATGGGGTTTCCATTTTCATTTAAGCATTTTGATGTATTCTCATCTTGTTGAGCTGCTTTGACCCATGACTTGGGGTAAAGCTTCTCTAAGATGGAATAACATACCTTGGGTCGTGTTGATCTTGATCATGTAGTTGAACTTGTGTGAGATGCTCATGGTTGATGTAGCTCATCAAGAGTTGGGAGCACCACTTGTAGTTTGAGTTCATCCACCTACGTGGGTTAGTTTTGCAAGGAAGAGCACTTGTGTTTCCAAAATGACAATCATGAAATTTGATACCAAATGAAATTTGATATATTGAAATATTCAAAGGATATGTTTAAAGGGTCCATGCTTCCTTGTCTTCAATCACCCTCTTGTAGTGTCTTGGTGATGTAGAGATTGCTCAAGATGTGAGTGAGTTGCAATATCATAGATTTGGGCTCATCCAAGTACCTACAAGGGTTAGATAACATGCAAGGGTACAAGCATAGATCCAAGACATATGATCATCATCATAAGAGAATTATCAAGGATTAGTTAAAGGCTCATGCCTTGCATGCATCCAAATGGAGTTTCTACTCCAAGTTTGAGGCATCAATGATGTTCAATTCACCTCTCAAACGGCGAAATACTTTCTCATCGAGCGGTTTGGTGAATATATCTACCAATTTCTTATCGGTACGAACATGCTTAAGATCGATGTCTCCTTTAGCAACATGATCTCGAATGAAGTGATGATGAACTACAATATGCTTAGTTTGAGAATGTTGCACGGGATTGTGAGCAATCTTAATGGCACTCTCATTATCACAAAGCAATGGAACATGTTTCACATATATCCCATAATCCTTAAGAGTTTGGGTCATGCAAAGTTATTGAGCACAACATGAACCGGGAGCAATGTATTCCTCTTCGGCGGTGGATAAGGATACCGAGTTTTGTTTCTTGGAGGACCAAGACACAAGAGATCTTCCAGGAATTTGACAAGTACCCGAAGTGGACTTTCTATCAACCTTGTCACCGGCATAGTCCGAGTTGGAATAGCCAACAAGATCAAAATAAGACCTCTAAGGATACCAAATGCCAAAGTTTGGTGTATGAATTAAGTATCTCACCATCCATTTCACAGCCTTAAGATGACATTCCTTAGGGGCCGCTTGATATCGTGCACACATGCACACACTTAGCATAATATCGGGACAGGAGGCACCTAGATATAACAATGAACCAATCATAGAGCGATAAACCTTTTGGTCAACAAGTTTGCCATCCTTAGTCAAGTCAAGATGTCCACTAGTAGGCATGAGTGTTTTCATACCTTTGCTTTCTTGCATGTTGAACTTCTTGAATAAGTCCTTGATATAATTTGTTTGGGAAACAAAGGTACCCTCCTTAGTTTGTTTGATTTGCAAACCAATAAAGAACTTGAGTTCACTCATCATAGACATCTCAAACTTCTCTGACATTAGCCTTCCAAACTTTTCACTAAAATGAGGGTTAGTTGATCCAAAAATGATATTATCCACATAAATTTGGCACACAAATAATTATCCATCAACCCTTTTAGTAAAAAGTGTAGAATCAAATTTTCCAATCTCAAAGCCTTTCTCAATAAGGAACTTGGTCAAGCATTTATACCATGCTCTAGGAGCTTGTTTAGGACCATAAAGAGTTTTGTGAAGTTTGTAAACATGATTAGGTTTCTTAGGATTAACAAAGCCAAGAGGTTGTTTAACATAAACTTCCTCCCCAATTTCACCATTTAGAAAAAGCACTTTTAATGTCCATTTGGTATAATGTGATATCATGGTGATTGCATAAGCAAGTAAGATGCGTATGGACTCAAGTCTAGCAACGGGGGCATATGTCTCACCATAGTCCATACCTTCGACTTGAGTGTAGCCTTGGGCGACAAGACATGCCTTCTTGCATACAACTTGTCCATCTTCATCTTCCTTATTCCGAAACACCCATTTGGTACCAATGACGTTTTGGTTGTTGTCCGACTTTTCTACCAATGTCCACACTTGGTTCCTCTCGAAGTTGTGTAGCTCTTCATGCATGGCGTTCACCCAATCCGAATCATGAAGAGCTTCTTCTACCTTCATAGGTTCAATACTATAGATGAATGAATAATGTTCACAAAAATTAGCCAAACGAGTTTTAGAGCGAGTAATTCTCCCGGTTTGAATATCATCAAAGATTTGTTCGACGGGATGATCTCTTGAAACTCTTGCTCTAACTCGTGAGAGCTTTTGTTTGGACCAGGGTGGAACATCCTTATCATGTTGTTCTTACTCTTGGCCTTCTTCATTGTTGGTGTTGTTGTTCTCTTGTGGAGGTGGAGAAGGAGGTTGATGTGGTTCATCTTGGTGTACTTCCTCATTTTCCTCATCTTGGCATGTCCCACTTGTGGATGCCTCTGAGTTAACTCGTGGTTCACCATGTCGTGAAGTAGAGGCTTCCACTTGAACAAACGAGGTACTCTCCTTCACCTCCATTGGGCGAATCTTGCCAATAGACAAGTCTTGGTTGCTTCCGAAGGGCCTTTGTCTCCTACATCAATTGGCAATTTCTCTACTTGCGAGCCGTTAGATTCATCAAACTTCACATCTACCGTCTCTTCAACCTTTCGGGTGAAATTGTTGTAGACACGGTAAGTGTGAGAGTTTGAGCCATAACCGAGTAGGAAACCTTCATGAGACTTAGGAGCAAATTTCGAACGATGATGCTTATCGAGAATATAGCACTTTGTGCCGAATACTCAAAAGTATCCAACTTGGGGTTTGTTACTAGTGAGAAGCTCATATGCCGTCTTTCCCAGTAGCTTGTGAAGATATAGACGACTTGTTGCATGAAAAGTTGTCTCAAACGCTTCCGCCCAAAAGTGTTTTGGCGTCCTGTACTCATCAAGCATCATTCTCGCCATCTCAATAAGGGTTAGGTTCTTCCCCTCAACAACTCCATTTTATTAAGGTGTGTACGTAGCCGAGAACTCATGTGAAATCCCTTCTTCGTCAAGAAAGGTATCCACATTGGCGTTCTTGAACTCCGTTTCATTATCGTTGTGAACCTTCTTGATCTTCACTTCAAATTGATTTTGAGCCTTCCTAGCAAAGTTCTTGAAGATCTTTTGGACCTGCGATTTATCACCAATAAAGAACACCCATGTAAATCTTGAAAAATCATCAACAATGACTAAACCGAATGAGTTACCACCGAGACTTTTGTAGGCGTTGGGACCAAAAAGATCCATATGAAGCAGCTCGATCGGTCTTCTCATGTTCATGATGTTTTTCACGGGGTGGCTTCCTCCAACCTATTTTCCTGCCTGACAAGCACTGCAAAGTCTATCCTTGTCAAATATAACATCTTTAACTCCAAGGATATGATCACCTTTAATAAGCTTATCAAGATTTCGCATGCCCACCTGGCCTAACCTTTTATGCCACAACCAGCCTTTAGAAGATTTAGCAATTAAGAAAGTTCTAGGTTGAGCCTTTTTAGTGAAATTAATAATGTATAGATCACCTCTACGTATACCGGTAAAGACCATATTATGATCATCTCTTTGAAACACTTGGCAATCTACTTCTGTAAATAGGACATTGAAACCAAAGTCAGCTAGTCTAGATACGGAAAGTAAATTATGGCCAAGAGATTCAACGAGCATAACATTTTGGATGGAGTTGTCATGTGAGACGGCCACCTTACCAAGTCCAACCACCTTTCCCTTTGAGTTATCACCAAAGGTGACATACTTTCGAGGGCCGTCATTTTCAGCAAGCTCACGAAACGTATCCCTGTCTTCGGTCATGTGATCGGTATATCCACTATCAAGAACCCATTCCTTTCCTCCAGCCATATAGCCGCGAAGGTTAGCCATAAGACCAAAGTGTCTCATAGATTCATCAAGGTCAAAGTCACTATCATCATCCTCATCGTAGTATCCATGTTCAACATCGTCTTGTGATTGATCATCACCTAGAGAGAGTGATTCATTAGATGTATGACCATGGCAATGTGCATCTTTATGAATTGTAATGACTTGAGAGATAGTTCTACTAATGACTCCAACATCTCCTTTGGCACGCATAAGGTCACGAAGCTCAAATAGACAATCATCAAATTTAGGGTCACTAGATTTAATTTCATGAAAAGCTATGGACTTTTGAAGAATCACATCTAGATTTTTCAAGGAATAGTTTGGAAACCATTCCTCAAGAAATCTCCATATGGTGTAAGCACATTCAAGAGTAGGCACTCATACAATCAAATTTCTAGGCAATCCTCTAATGATAAGATTGATAGTTCTAAGATTGCGGATCATCTCAAGAGACTCATCAGGGGTAGGATGCAATGGATCAACAAGGGGTGCACAAGGGCTAGTACTGTACTTGTTCAAGTGATATTCATTGAAAATCTCAAGCATCTCATTTTTCCAAGCATTAAAGAACTCTCCATCAAGCGTAGGCACTCCATGTCTAAACCTCCCCATCATAGAATCATCCTTCTTCCTCCAATGGTGATTAAACCAAAGAAATGGAGAAAAGCTCTGATACCCATTGAAAGGATCGAGAAGAGGTGTAGAGGGGGTGATTAGACCCTCAACAAGCAAGTATAGTAGTTTTTAAGTTCTTCAATTTGAGGTGGAGTTTTAGCATAAGTTTAAGCATTCACAATACCTTTCAAGCAAGCATGGCAAGAGTATATGAGCAGCGGAAATTAAAGCATGCAATTTGCAAGAAAGTAAAGGGATGGGATTGGAGTGTGCAAACGCAACTAAGGACACGGAGATTTTTGGCGTTGTTCCGATAGGTGGTGCTATCATACATCCACATTGGTGGAGACTTCAACCCACGAAGGGTAACGGATGCGCGAGTCCATGGAGGGCTCCACCCACGAAGGGTCCACAAAGAAGCAACCTTGTCTATACCACCATGGCCATCGCCCACGAAGGACTTGCCTCACTTGGGTAGATCTTCACGAAGTAGGTGATCTTCTTGCCCTTACAAACTCCTTGGTTCAACTTCACAATCTTGACGGGGGCTCCCAAGTGACACCTACCCAATCTAGGAGACACCACTCTCCAAAAGGTAATAGATGGTGTGTTGATGATGAATTCCTTGCTCTTGTGCTTCAAATGATAGTATCCCCAACACTCAACTCTCTCTCATAGATTTCACTATGGTGGAAAGATGATTTGAGTGGAAAGCAACTTGGGGAAGGCTAGAGATCAAGATTCTTGTGGTTGGATTGGAATGTCTTGGTCTCAACACATGAGTAGGTGGTTCTCTCTCAGAAAATGAGTAGTGGAAGTGTAGGCACGTTCTGATGGCTCTCTCATGAATAGAGAAGCGGGTGGAGGGGTATATATAGCCTCCACACAAAATCTAACTGTTACATACAATTGAGCCAACTCGGTCAGACTGAATAAGTGAACTCAATGGGACCGATTCAGTTCAAAATGTGAATGTTAGGATTCTCGATGGGACGGACATGATCAACTCGGTGGGACCGATGTGCTAGGGTTAGGGAAAAATGTCATCTCGGTTTGACCGATTACATAAACTCGGTGAGATCGATTTCAGTAATAAGCAAACAGAGAGTTCGTCAGGCAAACTCGGTGGGACCGACTGTATATTTCGGTGAGATCGAGATAATTACAATAGGCAACAGAGAGTTTGCAAGGCCATTTCGGTGAGACTGAGATCCCATTGGTCAGACCGAACTGATTAGGGTTTCTGGCAATGGCTATGTCAAGTGAACCTGGTGGTGCCGGGTGAATCAAATTAGTGGGGCCGAGTTTGACTTTAGGTATTGGACATATTTCTATTTGATAAAGTGGTTGAGGGCTTTGGAGCATATCATTAAGCACTTTGAGCAAGTAGATCATTAAGCAACACCTCATCCCCTTTTAATAGTATTGGCTTTTCCTATGGACTCAATGTGATCTTGGATCACTAAAATAGAAATGAAGAGTCTTGAGCTTTTGCCAATCTTTTGTCCTTAGCATCTTGAAGGGGTTCCACATCTGCTTGTCCGTGCCACGCCTTTGTTGAACTTTCCGAAATATACTAGATGAAAGTATTAGTCCAACAAGAGATATGTTGACATTCATTACCAAAATCACCCGGGGAGCACTTGTGCTTTCACTAGCCATAGACATGAGTTGTCATTTGATAACGGGATCACATTATTAGGATAATGATGTGATGGACAAGACCCAAACTATAAACATAGCATATGATCGTGTCAAGATTATTGCTATCGTTTTCTGCATGTCAAGTATATGTTCCTATGACCATGAGATCATGCCACTCACTGACACCGGACGAGAACCTTGTGTGTACCAAACATCTTAACATAACTGGGTGACTATAAAGGTGCTCTACAGATATCTCCGAGGGTGTCTGTTTAGTTGGCATGGATCAAGACTGGGATTTGTCACTCCGTATGGCAGAGAGGTATCTCTGGGCCCACTCGATAATACAACATCACAAGAAGATTGCAAGCAATGCGACTAATGAGTTAGCCACAAGATCTTGTATTACGGAACGAGTAAAGAGACTTGCGGGTAACGAGATTGAACTAGGTATGGAGATATCGATGATCGAATCTCGGGCAAGTAACATCCCGATAAACAAAGGGAACTGCATACGGGATTAGTTGAATCATTGACATCGAGGTTCAACCGATAAAATCTTCGTAGAATATGTGGGAACCAATATGGGCATCCATGTCTGCATAGTTCTCGAACCCGCAGGGTCTACAAACTTAATGTTGGGTGACGATATAAGTATAGTTGAGTCATTATGGTGGTTACCGAAGGTTGTTTGGAGTCCCGGATGAGATTCCGGACGTGACAAGGAACTCCGGAATGGTCCGGAGGTGAAGATTTATATATTGGACAAAGGCTATTGGAGTCCGGAAGT
>NC_041382.1:433771942-433779940 GCF_002162155.2 Triticum dicoccoides
AGTGTTGGGGGGGGCTCATGGGCCAAGGGGAGCAAATCAGCCCACTAAGGGGTTGTGCACCCCCCTCACTCCATCCCATGTTGCCATAGGAGGTGGGCCCCTATAACACCCACGATGCGGCTATATCTCCCACGTGTCGGGGCACAACTTAGAGGCATAACCGCATGGTAGGCATGTCGCAAGAGGGGTAATCTTTACACATCCCATGTACTGAATAAGAAAGGGATAAAGAGTTGGCTTACAATCGCCACTTCACACAAATACAAGTATAGCATTACAACATCTAGAATACAATCAAGGTCCGACTATGGAACCAAAATAAAGAAAGACCACCCCAAATGCTAGGTCCCTGATCGTCCCAACTGGGCTCCACTACTGATCAACTGGAAACGAAACAACACAACGAACACGATCTTCATCGAGCTCCCACTTGAGCTGGATTGCATCACCTGCACTGGTATCATCGGCACCTGCAACTGTTTGGAAGTATCTGTGAGCCACGAGGACTCAGCAATCTCATACCCGCGAGATCAAGACTATTTAAGCTTATGGGTAGGAAAGGGGTAGTGAGGTGGATCTGCAGCAAGCACTAAGCATATATGGTGGCTAACATACGCGAATAAGAGCGAGAAGAGAAGCAACGCAACTTCGTGAACTAGAAGTGATCAAGAAGTGATCCTGGAACAACTTACGTTCAAGCATAACACCAAAATCGTGTTCACTTCCTGGACTCCGCCGAAAAGAGACCATCACGACTACGCACGTGGTTGATTCATTTTAATTAAGTTAAATGTCAAGTTTTCTACAACCGGACATTAACAAATTCCCATCTGCCCATAACCGTGGGCACGACTTTCGAAAGTTCAAAACCCTGCAGGGGTGTCCCAACTTAGCCCATCACAAGCTCTCACGGTCAACGAAGGATATTCCTTCTCCCGGGACGACCCGATCAGACTCGAAATCCCGGTTACAAGACGTTTCGACAATGGTAAAACAAGACCAGCAAGACTGCCCGATGCGCCGACATCCTGATAGGAGCTGCACATATATCGTTCTCAGGGAAACACCGGATGAACACTATGTACAGCTAAAACCAGCCCTCAAGTTTCCCTGAGGTGGCACCGCAAGTGGCTCTGGTTCGGACCAACACTTAGACAAGCACTGGCCCGAGGGGGGGTTAAAATAAAGATGACCCTTGAGTCTGCAGAACCCAAGGGAAGGTGATAGGTTATTAGGCAAATGTAAAACCAAGGTTGGGCCTTGCTGGAGGAGTTATATTCAAAGCGAATTGTCAAGGGGTTCCTATAACACCCAACCGCGTAAGAAACACAAAATCAAGGAACATAACACCGGTATGACGGAAACTAGGGCGGCAAGAGTAGAACAAAACACCAGGCATAAGGCCGAGCCTTCCACCCTTTACCAAATATATAGATGCATTAATTAAATAAGAGATATTGTGATATCCCAACATATCCATGTTCCAACATGGAACAAACTTCAACTTCACCTGCAACTAGCAACGCGATAAGAGGGGCTGAGCAAAGCGAGAGCATAGCCAAACAACGATTTGCTAGGAAAGGTGGGTTAGAGGCTTGACATGGCAATATGGGAGGCAAAATAACGAGCAACTAGCAAGCAAAGATAGAAGTGATTTCGAGGGTATGGTCATCTTGCCTGAGATCCGGCAAGGAAGAAGAACGAGTCCATGAAGAAGACAAACGGATGCAGTCGAACGAATCCCCACAACTCCGGAAAGGAACCGAAGCTAACAGGAGAAGCAACCCGGAAAGAAGCATGCGACATAGTAAACAACCATCACATAGCATGATGCACAACCAAGTATGATGCATGTCCGGTTTAAATATGCATGGCATGGCAAAGAGCACAAACAACACTACAAGTTAAGTGGAGCTCAATATGCATTGGGATGCATATTGACAAAACACCACATTCGATTGTTTAGTTCGATCTCGTTTATGTACCCAACAATATTAAATTTTTTTAAACATGGCAAGAGGTGAGGCATGAGTAAAACATCAATCTAAACAAGTTTAAATGAGGCCGGAACAAGCAATGATTCCGGTAAATCCCCATATGAATTTAGCAATTTAAGCAAACAACACTTGTAACCATTTTAAACATTGTTATCATGATGCAGATGACATGTGCAAGTTTATGAAAAGATGGTGGGGTGATCCCGGATACCGGGTTCCCACATGTCGGTGACAAGGCAAAAGAGGGGCAACGTGCACCGACAGTTCGGACTCGAGGCGAACAAGGGTGCATCTCATACAACATGCATTCGTTCGTTCACGGGCGTCATCTCGGGGTTATACCTTCCAAGGCATTCTCGGAGCGGTTCGGGTACGTCGAGGGAAGTAGTTGTTCTCGTGACGGTAGTGAAAGTAGCGGTTCTCGCGGGTCGTAGAGGAAGTAGTTGTACATGTCCGTGGATGTCCGGGTCACGACGAGGAACTTGGCGTTTCGGAGTGGTGTAGGGGTACAAGTCAAAGGTCGTTGTGGTACTTGATGTAATGCATGGGATGGTAGTTCAACAATTGTCAGAGAGGGACCTGACGCATCAAAGGACTTCGATGCCACGGTACTTGTCGGGTCATCATGTAGACGTACTTTCAACGGGGAACTTGGCGCGTCCAAAATGAGCAAGGCAAAAGCCCTCGTTCAGAGGTGCTCGAACTTGACGAAATCCACGAACGGGTCTCGCCGGGGACTTGATGCATCTGAGTTCTTCGGGTTTGTAGTTGTATTTGTGTTCGGAGTCCGGGTCTTGCCGGTGGTGGAACTTGGCGCCATTGTAGTCGATCTTGCCGGCCTTGACGTCCAACACAAAACAACACAAGGGCCTCGGGATGCCAACAGCAAGGAGGCGATGGTAGTGTTCCGCGACAGGAAGCAGGGAGCTCGAGCACGAAGCGGGCGACTGGGAAGACGACGGACGGGTGAGAGGCGAGGCAGAGCGGTGGCTCCTGGTGGCGCTGCGCATTGGCGTAGCTGCGACGTATGGTAGTTCGCAGAAGAGTATCAGCTGGCAACGGCGGGCATGGGACGAGGGGCGGTCTTACTATGGTCAGGGACAGCGTGGTTCGCCATTGACGAGGAAGAAGCAGAGCGCCGAACTCGCGGCAGGGGCTGCCAGAGGTTGGGGGCTCAGCGGCGGAGACCATCGCCGGAGGCGCTGGTGGGATGAGGAGGCGGGGCGCGGGCTCGCGCGCCAAGGCGAGGTGGAGGAGGAGCTGAGGACGGGGAGGACAATGTGATTGCGCGCACAGGGCGGCCTGGACTCGCCGGTCGGAGGGGCGACGGGGCATGGCTTCGGGCGCCATGGGAGGCAAGGCATGGGGCGTGTGTGGATCGGGCGTGTGTGCGGAGGCGGCGGCCTGGAGGGATCGAGAGGAGAACGGGGAGATGGGGGTCGAGCCAGGGAGAGGTATAGGGTTACGGGGGAGTGGGCCTTGGAGCCGGCCCAGTAGAGAGGGGGCTTGGTTGAGTTAATGGGCCAGCTTGGTGGGAGGTCCAAGTGGCCAGGTAGGCTGAACTCCTCCCTCTCTCTCTCCCATTCTTTTTCCATTTAAAACAAAACAGAAAAAGAGAAAGAAAATAAAGAGAAGGTAGGGGTGGAATCTGGGCATGGGGATAATTTTCACGGACTCGTAAAAATGTGCACGGTTCGAGAAAATAGAAAAGGTCAAGTTTGAAAGATTAAATTCAAATTCCTTTGAATTTAATTCAAAAGGTTTGAACTAGGACATGTTTTTCAAAGTGCCCAAAAATGTTGAGAATTTAGGTGGAGCTCCGGAAAATGACGAAAGGGCATATGACAAAGTTAGAGGCCAAGAGTTGTGATAACTAAAGCATTGGGATTTTTGCAAGTGTGTTATGGTGAATTTCAAATTAAAGAAATATTGAATATAGCTCCCTACTATCGAGAGGATATGTTTTAAAGAGAAACCACCATGTGAATTCCCTCGATTTAAATAGATCGAAAGATCTATGCAATTTATTTAGTTGAGTTTTAGTTAGCTTTAAGAAAAAGATGGCATGATGACATGATGCAATGCACATGATGCAATGATATGAAATGCATGACATGGAAAAAATGCAAAACGAAGACAAAACCCAACCACGAAGGGAATCTCATAGGCAAGAGTCGGAGTACAAATATGGAAAGTTGTATCCGGGGCGTTACAGCCCCCCTAGGGTTCCCACCCCTTTGGCTTGGGGGCCAAGTCTCCTAAGGGGGAAAACCCATCTAGGGTTCCCTCTTGTGGCCGTCGGCCCTAGATGGATCCCCTAGGGGCGCTCCCTCTTCCCCTTCCCCATATATATATAGAGGTAGAGAGAGGGCAGCCGGACCCTCATACGCCACGATGATGCCTCTCCTCTCCCTCGTAGCATTCTTCCTCTTTGTAGCGCTTAGCGAAGCTCTACTGAGATTCTGCCACCACCACCGCCACAACGCAATCGTGCTGTCGGAGGACTCGAGATACTACTTCACCATCGCTCACTGGATCGAGGATGTGAAGGCGTCATCAAGCCATACTTGTGTTGAACACGGAGGTGTCGTCCGTTCGGCACTTGGATCGGGAGTTCGCGGGACGGATCGTGATTGGATCGCGAAGATGTTCACGGGACGGATCATGATTGGGTCGCAAAGACGTTTGACTACATCAAGTGCGTTTCTTAACGCTTCCGCTTAGCAATCTACAAGGGTATGTACATGCTATCTCTCCTCTCGTAGATGGTCATCTCCTAGATTGATCTTGGTGACTGTAGGAATTTTTTTGTTTCCCATGCAATGTTCCGCAATAGATGATTAACCACTCCATGATGGTGTCTAGATTGGATCTGTGTTTTTGGAACTTGTGGCGGCTAGAATTGTGTTTCGTCTACTCCCCTAGGGTTTTTGGAATATTGAGCTATTTATAGAGCAAAGAGGCAGTGCAGGAGGCCACCAAGATGGGCACAACCCACCAGGGTGCGCCTGGGCCCTAGGCGCACCCAGGTGGGTTGTGCCTCCTTGGGGCACCCCTCTGGTACTTCTTTGGCCCATCTTGTGTCTTCTGGCCCAGAAAAATTCTCCAAAAAGTTTCGCTGCCTTTGGACTCCGTTTGGTATTTACTTTCTATGAAGTAAAAAAACAAGCAAAAAACAACAACTGGCACTAGGCACTATGTCAATAGGTTAGTCCCAAAAATGATATAAAATTGCTATAAAATGATTGTAAAACATCCAATAGTATAACATCATGGAACAATAAAAAATTATAGACACGTTGAAGACGTATCAATTATATGTTCAGATCCTTAATGATATTCAATACCCCTCTGATCTTGAACATGAATTTGATTTGTGAGTAGTAACTTGTGTTCTTGTGGACATGGGAGAAGTCTTGTCATAAGTAATCATGTGAATTTGGTATTCGATTGATATTTTGATGATATGTAAGTTGTTGTTTCCCTTAGTGGTGTTGTGTGAACATTGACTACATGAAACCTCATCATACTTGGGCCTAAGGGAAGATATTATGGAGTAGTAATTAGATGATGGGTTGCTAGAGTGACAGAAGCTTAAACCCTAGTTTATGTGTTATTCTGTAAGGGGCTGATTTGGATTGATATGTTTCATGCTATGGTTAGATTTATCTTAATTCTTCTTTCGTAGTTGTGAATGCTTGCGAGAGGGGATAATCATTAGTGGGAGGCTTGTTAAAGTAAGAACAACACCTAAGCACCGGTCCATCCACATATCAAATTATCAAAGTAGCGAACGTGAATCAAACAAGCATGATGAGAGTGACTAGATGAAATTCCCGTGTGTCCTCAAGAATGCTTTGCTTACTATGCACTACTACAGGATGCTGCTAACACAACACTACGATCAGAGACCCTTTGACGAAATTGTGTGTGATGCATTAATCACAAACTGTGATTTAAAAAACCCGTCAAAAATATGCAAAACATTTGCGATGGCGGAGACATCAAACACGATTCAGATTTTAGTTGCGTGTGCCTTGTAGGGAATACGGCTGATCCATACGAACTGTTTGCGATGAGACAGAACAACAAAAACGGGCAGCCATATCAAGGTGTGTGCAATATATGACATACAATTTGCTCAGATGAACTGTTTGCTATTAGGGAGTGCAACATAAATGGTTAGCCAGATCAAGGTGTGTGTGATAAATGGCATACTGTTCACTCAGACAAACTATTTTCGATTAGGGAACACAACAAAAAACGGATCAACTTAACAAGATGTGTGTGATATGCGGCACACAGTTCACATGGATGAACTGTTTGCGATGATCCAAAAGAACACAAACAAGTCGTGTAAACAAGATGTGTGTGATACGCGACAAACAACCCACTCAGATGAACTGTTTGCGATGAGAAATTATAACACATACGCTTACTACAGTTAATTCATGTGCGATTCTATGTGTACAAAAAACTTTGAAAAATGCAAACTAATGATGCGTCTGCGAGTATTCGTGTGCAATGATTAGTAAGTTACACATACGTTTTCTTATGTTAACATGTGTGTGAATCTGCAATATGGACAATTAATATGCAAATGCCTTCTGGACATCGGTGCTGATCGCCGCGTCCAGAACATGGACGTTCTCTACTCTACTGCTCTACCGGGCACACGTTTAAACTCAATGAACTGTGTACGATACTGATACTTTCCATAAAAATTTAAGAAGTTGGCTAACAACATTTGAGTAACATATATATAGTGGTTATATTACTATTTCATTTGTTTATTTTAGCTATACATGCTTTAGTGCATGAATTCTACATGGACGTCATGGTAATGGCCGATACTTAACTATCGTCCTAAGAAATTATCTAATCATGGTCGGTGTGGAATTCTAACATCGTCCTTAGTTCAATTGGAGACCGAAAGAAGGTACATGTTCATTGATATTACCCTTGTCTTTCTAGTACTATGGAGATTATTTTCGATGGTTAAATTCATAACAATGGCCACGGTGCCAGTGTTGTTTATATATCTCCATATGGTGCTATTTTCTGAAGCCTCATGCGCTTAAAATATTTTTGCACAATAATCAAAGCTGAATATGAAATTTTATTCGGTTTGGAGCTTTTGGTTACCATAAATGCTATACATATTGAGGCTTTCGGTGATTCATTATGAGTAGTGCAACAAATATCCAAGGGTTATCAATGTTTTTAGAATCACTTATAGTTCATCTTGAGGTATGTCTAGATGCAAAATTTACCGTGGGTTGCTTTAAATTGTTCATATATCTAGACATGACAATTCAAGGGAGTTGGCGCAGCAAGCATCTGCTACTATGTTAATCATGGTGTATTGCATTTCTATCAATAGCCTATGCTTAGTCTCGTCAACAAAGGTAAGGCCGAACCGAAGTCCACCGCTTCGGCCACTAATGTTTTTTATGCAGGCGAAAGTAAGGATCGGAGAAAGTTTATTGTTGATTATCTGTAAAATCCTAGCAAATGTGTGAACAATATGGTTCGGAAGATGGCCTTGAGATACATATCTATGGAATTTTACCATCGTATTGTTAACGAAGTTGAGAAGCTTTCACCCAAGTTTGCATCAAGGATTCAAACAAATAATGGCCGATATATATATATAGGGTCACGCTATTCGCCACCCTGGGTGAGGAATAGTTATTCTTCACCCCCTCTTTGTTTTGACATCAATTCGCCGTATTTTTACGTTTCGTAAATTTTGTCTTATTTCATACATAAAAAGAGAATGTAAGAAAATATGTACTCGCTGTAAAAAATATTTTATGTTACGTAAAATTACGAATATAAAACACAGTGTAAAACATACATAAATGTGATTTTTCTGGTCTTATAACCTATATTTTTATTTTTATACCAAATTTTACATATTGAATCAATATGCATGTAACTATTTATATTCTAAACATAATTTATTTAGAAAGCGATCGTAAGATTACCCTGGATGAAG
>NC_041382.1:433780146-433796368 GCF_002162155.2 Triticum dicoccoides
TATATATATATATATATATATATATATATATATATATATATATATATATATATATATACACGGTGGCGCTATTGTGAGCGAGCGCGCAGAAAGCCTTAGCATACGCTCCGGTCCTAATTAGGTGGGCGGGTCGCGCCGGAAGTAGCCCTCTTCACCGCTAATTCTTTTGAGGGTAATGGTGCTTGTAGAAAAAAGTAACGCATTTAATTTGGTTACCATGTGTTCGCGACATCCTGATTTTTAGGGTCGCTAATCATTGGCAGTAATAGGAAGAGTACATATGGTAATTAATGGACTCAATTGTTTACCGAACAATGAGTTATGGATGGTTTGATCCCTCGGCTGTTAAATGTATTAAAACCATACTAACATGTACTAGTAACAAATTACTGCATGCTCACTACTTAGCTGTAAAAAATATGAAGTGGATGGTAATGAACTTTTTTTACCAAAGAATAAATTAGAGATGCTTCAATACTTGCGCATTGTAAACCTAGTAAAATTAGACTGATATGTAGTAATGCATTATGATATGTGCTCTTTTACGATGATATATAGTAATGCATTACTACATCCCTAAGACCAACTACTACTGCTATAGAAGTGATGGTAACATGGTTACTACTTCCAGCATGTCAAATTACCGATGATAGGAATTAACTGTTGGACTGGGCGATGTTACCATGGTCTGGCTATGTTAGTTAGAGTGTGCTGATCGTAACACGTTACTAGTGTTTTTCTGTGGAGGACGGGGCCTGGCGAAGCGTGTGGACCCGAATTGGTCGTAAATCATTACTGTGGATTTTGCATGCCGCGCGCCTGCTTCGATCTAAATAGCGCGTACTGGCCATATGGGTCGAACTGGCCAGAGCGTACGCTAAGAAATAATATATATATATATATATATATATATATATATATATATATATATATATATATATATATATATATATATATATATATATATCTATCTATCCTAAGCACATTCAAAGTGTTTGATAAGGTGTTTGACATCATCCTTAGAACCAACATGGTACAAGTTATTTTTCGGCACGCTAGCTTTGCCGAAAAACAGGGGGCATGTGTTGATGCTCGAAAATGGCATGATCGCAAAGGGTGACTTGAGACTATAATGGGATGAGGTTAAAATTATGAGTTCATGTCACCATTTGATGGATCTCTTCAAGCCGACCGAAATATATATAGAGATGGTCCAAAATGGAGTTCGGATGCAAAAGTTATGACAATCTTAGAGATGCTCGTATTAACATCATACTAAAGAATGGCATTAAACCTGATTAAGACGACCTCTATTAGAAAAAGTTATAACTGCAAATTCTTTGTCTCGTCGAAACGGATGATTTTGATATAAAAATCATTTTAATCCGAAATCGTATGCAAAAGTTACAGGCAAAACAGTGTGCAGCAGCAGTATTTGGCCGGATCATCCGGGACGGGATCCGGCCCGGATGAATGACCCGAACGTCCGGGATATCATCCAGGAAAATTAACAGTACCGTAAATTTCGGGCCGGTTGAAGCCAAATCATACGGATGGCAGCCAGATCATCCGGGTGAAGCCCGGAAGATCCGGACACGAGTTCGGACATCCGGACAACTTTTTCTGCTACAAACTTTAGAAAACGGCCTGGAACACCCTCAAGATTGCCTCGGATCGAAAAAGTGTTCAACATGAAAGTTGTGCGTCTCATCGAGGCAGTTGATTTTGATATAAGAATCGTCCAAATCCTAGGTAGTATGTGGATTCTAGAGCCAATACATTGTGGTGCTGCCAGAAAACTGGGCTAGGCCGGATCATTCGGGCCTTGAGCCGGACATCTGGGCCGGAGGTCGTGAATAGTCCTTGTTTTGTTAGGCTTTGATGATTTGGACGGCTAGGAAAGTCCATTTCTTGTAGGGGAAGTCCATCCACCTCTTATATAGGCAAGACGTGACGGTCGATTGAACAATAACACAAAATCGACCAATTCATCTACCACTTTTTACCTTTACTTTTACCTCACCCCTTTGTTCTTCTTCTTTCTCGTTCTTCATTCGTTCTTATTTTGCAGGGCGGCGAACCTCAAGGCCCTAGGGGCGGTAAGGCCGACCTAGGGCAGCCCATAGCCGCCACGCACCCTGACGGGGTCCCTCCCGTGCGTGTGGGGTTTCAGGTCCTCAAAAGCGCCCGCCGGATTGCCTGCGTACCGCGCTTCCGAACGGGTCTCCTTCGACGTGAGCTGCGGTGCATCATCCTCCATGTCGAAGGTACACGGTGACGTATTCGTGTGTGAATAAATGGGACATGATATATGAAGAGAACATGCAACAAATGAGCTCTAAAAATGCATAAAATAGAGAGCCATGAAGTCTCAGGTAAGAGCATCGAGATCAATCAAGAAATAATTGTGGTAATATAAAATCAACCTTACCCCCAAGATGTGAAAGGAATGCAAACTTCTATAGGAGGTTTATTCAAGATTTGTCCAAGCTTTCGAAACCTTTAACTAACCCCTTGCATAAAGATGTGTTGTATTCTTTTGAGTGAGCTGTGTCAAGACTTATGAAAAACTAAGGGGTGCATTGATGAAAACTCCAATCATCCAACCCTCGAAATGGTATGAACCTTTTGAGATAATATGTGATTCTAGCAATTATGCAATTAGGGATGTTTTAGGACATCGCGATGATAAAAAACTTAATGTTGTCTTCTGTGTTTCCATGAGTTTGGATGATGATTAGAAACACATAGCCACAACTTAGAAAGAATTACTTTCCATGGTCTTTGCTTGTGATAAATTCAGACCTTACATCATTAACTCGGAAGTGATAGTTCACATGGATCATCGTGTTACCTCCTTACAAAGAAGGACGCTAAGGCTTGTTTGATTCAGTGGATATTGTTGCTTCAAGAGTTTGATTTGGAGGTGGAAGGCCAAAGGGGGAAAGAAAACCCGGTGGTAGATCATCTATCACGTGTGAAGAGGATACCATATGATCCTGTCCTAATAAATGAGTCCTTTCCAGGTGAGAGTTTGGCTGTGATTAAAAGATAGAATCTTGGTTTGCATATTATGCTAACTTTCTTATAGGAAAGTATATGCCACCAAATATGAACTATCATCAGAGAAAGAAGTTCTTTAGTGAGTTAAAGTACTATTTCTGGGATGATCCCTTTCTTTATCGGCCTGGCCAGATAACATGATTAGGCGGTGTGTCCTAGAGCACGAGATGAATGCTATTCTCCATAAGTGCCACAATAGTCCTTATGCTGGACATCATGATAGGGATAGAACCACCGCCAAAGTACTACATTTAGGAACCTATTTTCCTACACTTTTCAGACATGCACACAGGTTTGTTAAAAGTTGTGATGTGTGTCAATGCACAAGTAATATAAGTAGAAGACAAGAAATACCTGTGAATTATAATCTAGTTTGTGAGCCTTTGGATGTTTGGGTCCTAGATTATTTGGGACCATTTTCGATCTCCAATGGGCATACTCACATTCTAGTGGTCGTAGATTATATTACCAAGTAGGTTGAGGCAATCCCTACACAACACGCTGACGCTGCAACCTCACTAAAAATGGTAATGGACATCATTCTTCCCAGGTTTGGAGTACCTAAAGTTCTTATTATTGATGGTGGATCTCATTTTATACACGAAATTTTTAGGAGGATCCTCCGTAAGTGTGCAATTACTCACCAAATAGCTTCTCCCCATCATCCTCAAACAAGTGAACAAGTTGAACTCTCAAACCGAGAGGTAAAGACGATACTACAGAAGACGGTACAGAAATCAAGAAAAGATTGGGCAAGGAAGCTAAATGAGACCCTTTGGGCCTACTGCACCACCTACAAGAACCCAATGGGTATGACACCATATAAGATGGTCTGCGATAACTAAGACATGCCATTTACCCCTAGAGTTAGAGCAAAAAGCTTATTGGGCGGTGAAAATATAAATTTTGATCTTAAAGAAGCAGGAGAGAAGAGACTGTTAGATATGCATGCCTTAGGAGAGCTCCGGAATAGTGCATAAAAAGTGCCCAATTTTTGAAATAAAAAGTTAAGATGTGGCACGATCGAAAGATCTTGCGAACATTTGCTACAACAAACAAAGTCCACCTATTTAATTCTCACCTAAAGTTGTTTCCAGGGAAGCTCATATCTCAGTGGGAAGGACCCTATGAGATTGGAGAAGAATATAATCCCGGAGTCTTTGAGTTAAAAGGAGGAAAAGATGTCCGTTGGGTCGTAAATGGTCAATGCTTGAAGCTATACCTCGTTGATGAACAGAAGTGGGAACGAGAGTTGGAAGAGGTAAGTTTCATCACGATCAAAGAAGCTGAAACATACATAAGGAAGAAGGCATGTATAGCGGAATAATATTGTGTCCTCTAATAGATGTAAATATTAGCCTTATTTATGAGTTTAGATTTTGTTGTGTTAGGCCTGTTTGGCCTAGTGCTCAATCGCTAAGTTTTTGTCTGGAGTTGGATATTCTTGTACTAAATTTTCAGGGTGAAATTACCCTGAAGAAAAATAATTTCATGAGGAGGCCAACAGAATCGAAGATGGCGCACCATACGATTGGCCATATTCGTATGAGTGCTCATATGCGAAGGAGGCAAAAATGGCGGAGAGGTCAGAACGAACGACGACCACCGCTTGTTGCATGACCGATCGTATGTTTCTTCGATGCTAGACGATGCAACAACAGAGCCAAAGACGGGGTATCATGCGACCGCATATTCTCGTATGGGTGCTCGCATGGGTCAACCACGACAACATGTTTAAAAAAAGGAGAGAAAAGAGGTTCAACAACAGGTCATACGAGCTCACTCGCTCGTATGGAAGGTCGTGTAGTGATCTATTGGTGCCATTCTTTCCCAATTTAATTTGATCTCTTCCTAACTAACTCTCTTTGCCTAATCTTGAGATTATGAGGGTTCCAATCCATTATAAAGGGCTAAGGGTCACGTCCCTTAGTCATAAACCAATCTAATCCTCAAGTTTCTTTTTGCTTGCTACTTCCTCCTATAAATTGAGCCATAGATGAAGAACGCAAGCGCCGCCATGAACAACAAGCCTTCTTCAACCTCCATCTGCATCATCCCTTTTCCTAACTTGGATGAAGTGGTGCATGTCGGATGGGCTGACTTGAGGAAAATGAGTCTCAAGGACGAACCACATTACTACTTGTGAGCTAAGTTGGGATTTCTCAAAGAGGAAAGGATGATGCAGTATAGTAGAAATAAGTATTTCCCTCAGTTAAGAACCAATGTTATCAATATAGTAAGAGAACCACGCAAGACCTCATGAACAACACCTACATACAAAAGAACAAATACTTGCACCCAACGTGATCAAGGGGGTTGTCAATCCCCTCGGCGGTTAATTGCAAGGATCAAGTCTGATAATGGTAGATAGATAATCAAAACACACAATAAAAGAACGGTAAATAAATTGTAGGAATGTACTTTTGGATTTTAATATATGATAAAGGCAGACCCGGGGGGCATAGTTTTGACTAGAGGCTTCTCTCTCGAACAAAAAGCATACGGTGGGTAAATAAATTATTGTTGGGCAATTGACAAAAAAGTAAATAGTTATGACGATATTCAAGGCAATGATCATGTATATAGGCATCACGTCTGAGACAAGTAGACCGACTCCTGCCTGCATCTACTACTATTAACACATTGATCGCTATCCAACATGCATCAAGATTAAGTTCATAAAGAATGAAGTAACACCTTAAGCAAGATGACATGATGTAGACAAAGTAAATCCAATCAATATGAATAAACCTAGTCGTTTTCCCCTTAATGGAAATAGTACAAATATGTGTCTTGTCCCTTTCTGTCACTGGGATATAGATCACCGCAAGATTGAACCCATTACAAAGCACCTCTCCCATTGCAAGATAAATCAATCTAGTTGGCCAAACCAAATGGATAGATCAGAGAGAAATACAAAGGTATAACTATCATGCATAAAACAGTTTAGAGAAGACTCAAATAATATTCATGAATAATCTGATCGTAAACCCACAATTCATCGAATCCCAACAAACATACTACAAAAGAAGATTACATCGAATAGATCTCCAAGAACATCGAGAAGAACATTGTATTAAAGATCAAAGAGAAAGAAGAAGCAATCTAGCTACTAGCTATGGACCCGTAGATCTATGCTAAACTACTCACACATCATCATAAGAGCAGCAAGGTTGATGTAGAGACTCTCCATGATTGATTCCCCCTCCTGCAGAGTACCGAAAAAGGCCTCCAGATGGGATCTCCGAAGAACAGAAACCTGCGGCAGTGAAAAAGGTATTGTGGGTGGCTCTCTATTGGTTTCCCAATTTTATAGAATTTATAGAGGTGGAATTAGGTCAGACGGAGCCACGAGGGGCCCACAAGGTACTTGGGCGTGCCCAAGTGCCTTGCCGTCTCTTCGCTTCTTGTCTAGTCTCCTCCTCATGCTTCTAGGGTCTCTCTTGTCTAGAAAAAATCGTCAGAAAGTTTTGTGGCATTTGAACTTTGTTTGGTACCATTTTTCTCGGGAAAACCAAAACGGGCAGAAAACATCAACTGGCACCTGGCACTAAGTTAATAGGTTAGTCCCAAAAATGATATATACACTGGTACAACGAGGTGATATACAAACGGTTTTTAACCCCTTTCCGCGACGGCATTTTGAACCATTGCCAAGTGAGTGACTGCGATAGGGCGGGTCCTTCCCACACGACCCAAAAACTGTCGAGGATAGGAAGCCATGATGCATACAGTTGTCCCTATAAAACTATTTTTGATATCTCGAATATCCCAAATGCTCCATCCTTGCAACTCGTTTGTGCTTACATTGCCATCGTAGTCAGTATTCCATGATGCAATTTTTACGATGCGTGAACCATCACAAACAGTTCACGATTATAGAACGTGTATAATAAGCAGACAATCACACATATTCACTTTTCCCGAACCGTATGCGATAATTAAGAGGTAAATGCACCGATGGTACATGAAGTTGTTTAGGATGTGCAGTTTGGTGCATAATGTTGCAAAATACGAAAACGTGGTGCCAAAACTTGTTTTTGCAAGCATGTACGGTGCAAATCAGACCTGCGGGCGTATCCTGATGCATGGGGCCATTGTCAGCGGCTGGAAGCGGCGGGGAGTGGCTGGCGTGTGGCGTTTTACAGATACCCCGCTAACTATTTAACCAATCATGGGAAAAAACCCTGAAACAGCAGGAGAAGGCTGTCATTTCATTTTTGCGATTTGGTCCCAGGACCGACTCAGAACGCTCGCCTCCTCGCATCCCTTCTTTCTTCCCTTCTCTCCTCGATCAACTCGAGGCAGCGGCGGACGTGGTGACGGCTGAGCATAGTGGGTGGCAGGGATGAGAGCGGAGCCTCGCCATCGGCGGCCCGGCGAAGCTGCAACACACTATGGTGAGTTCTTTTTCCTCCTCTGTATCTGTTGTATGTGTTGTCTCTTACCCCTCTCTGCCCCTGTTTAGGTTAGGGAAAAAATATCATGCCATGGAAATCTGATTTTACATGTATCTTCCATGTTGCGAGTGTTGTGAGTTGAGTAGGTGTTCATCCAGTATGGATTCGATGGGCAAAACACCAGATTTGTTCTAAGGTTTAGTAGGGGGTTTAAAGGCTGCAGCTTTTCCATTTGATTTTGCTGAAGACCAACATGAGAAACATATGATACTACTGAAAATAGGGCATGGAGATGTAATTTTAGTTGACATGGGCAACAATGTGTTAACTGAGCCGACAAATACATGTGAAATTTATGACAGTTTTAGTTTACTGAATTTTTGGATAGATGCATTTGATAGTAATTCAGGGGAATATTTTGGGTAACATAAATCTGGAAACGTTGGGTTCAAAATTGAGTTAACAGAGCTATGCATTGGACAGTTTGATTTAACTCAATATTTTGACAAATTCAGTGTAGAATGCGATCAGTGATAAGAATGTGAGTCTGTCGCCCATCCTCTTCTTCACTAATTATTCGCAATAGCCCTGATCGTTGTGCATGGTCGTTCGTCCATGTCTTCTTTGCCAATTGCTTGCAATAACCCGCATCCTTGTGCATGGTCGTTATTTGTTCAAGCGGCTAGCTAGCTAGTTTGAATGGTCGCTCAGTGTATGCATGGCTAACTAGAGACTATATGCAGTTTGCATTCAATGCCTAGCTAGCTTCTTCGTTTATGCGGCTATATAGCTAATACAGTTTGCATGCCAGCAATTTTGCATCCCTGCGCATGGCGGTGCCAAATAGATCCTCTGCATTATTGATGCTGCAAAATCCTCTGATATATGAAAACCATGGTATCTTATACCAACATATTAAAATAATCTAAAAAATTAATACTTAGTTATTTATAATATTTTGTTGTCAAACACAGCCTAAACTGTATGATAGAATTAGTTTAGCGATTTTTTTTTCAGTTTCAGTAGTTTGTAGCATGTTAAATGGTTTGATAAATGAAGATGCATTTCTAATTGCAGGATCTTTTGATGACCTTTTCATTGTCCAAATACACCACAAAGAATTTTTGTGTGGAACCGGTTGCAACATGACTTATATGGACTATGAAGTGGACTGTTTTGATAATGTGATAGTGACACTTGGTCACTACTGTGTATTGATGATTTTCTCAAGCAACTTGATTATGACAGAGCTGTGGACAAGCATGATGTTTATTGGTGCCAGCCTGGAAAGTCAGTAGCTGATGGACTGAAAGAGATTGTTCGTGATGCAGATGTCTTGTTAATGATTTCAACAACAACTAAGCACAAGAATTTGCTATTGATTGTTGACCATGGTGATACTTTGGAAATTCTGATCAAAGAAGATGTGCTTCTAGATGGAGCTCCTGAGTTGCCCAGAGTTATAACCCCCACAAAAGGCTGGAAGGGAAAAGAAGCTACTGTTATCACCGGCCAGGTCTATGGCCGCCGGGGGCCCACTGGGCAGGCTTAAGGCCCAAGTTATCTTAGTTTATTTTCAGATTTTGGTTATATATACAAGTTGTAAGACTATTTTGAGGATTAAGCAATAAGACTATTCTATTGCCCGGCTCCCAGAGGAGCCGGAACCCTAAACCCTAGCCTCTCTCTCTCCTGCGCCGCCGCCACCCAGCCGCAAGGACGGCGCCTCGCCGTCGGCCGCCGCGTTCTAGCCCACGCCCCGCTCCCTCCTTTCCCTACCACCTACGACCTAGAGGAGCCCGAACCCTAGCTCCTAACACCTTGGTATCAGTCAGCTCAGGTTCGACCATGTCATCCTCACCACCATCGCCGTCGCTGCCCGTGACCACCGCCGCCGCGTCAGCGCCCCTCGCCACGGGGTCGCTGGTCCTCCCTTCCGCGTCGCTGGACCTCATCCCCGGCGCGTCACCCAGCCATCCGCCGGCCCCCATCACCACTACGCCGCCGTCGCCATCAACTCTACCGGCCCACTACACCCCGGATGCCATGGCGGGGGTCCTCAATGACTTGGTCGTCGCGGTCCAGGGCATCCGGCTCTTCCTGGCCAGCCCATACGGACCGCCACAGCCGCCCCCGCCGCCTGCGCCCTCCGGGCCGCCGACGCTCCCGTGGTACTCGGTGCCGGCCGCGCTCGCCGGCGGCTACCCGGCGCTACAACAGCCGGCCGCTCCAGCGCCGGCCTCGCCACACTGGCCCGCGCCAGCACCCGCGGCATCGGCCGCGTCCGCCCCAACCCCGTGGTCGGTCTGGTCTGCCCCGGTCCCCTCCGCGCCGGCTGCGCCGGCCCCCACGCCGTCTCCACTGCCTACCGCCGGCTTGAGTCAGGGCCCTTCCGGGGGGCTTCCGATCCAGCAAGTGCGGTTTCCACCGTCGCCCTCTCCGATTCCGGCTTGGCTCACCGGAACGTCGCCACCGCCGGTCTACACGGAGGCCGGCGAACCCGCGGTGCCCACGCTACAGTTCGGCGCGCCGTCCTCGGCCCTTCGCATCGACGAACCGGTGGGCACTGGCGCATCGACCCCGACACCACCTCGCTTTGCCCGGATTGACTTTGCCATGTATGATGGCTCGGAGGACCCTCTTAACTGGTTAAACCAGTGTGATCAGTTCTTCCGGGGGCAACGCACACCCGCGTCCAAGCGCACTTGGCTCGCGTCATACCACCTCCGGGGTGCCGCCCAGACATGGTACTACGCCCTCGAGCAGGATGAGGGCGACATGCCCCCCTGGGATCGTTTCCGCGAGCTGTGTCTCCTTCGCTTCGGTCCACCACGGCGCGGCAGCCGCTTGTCCGAGCTGGGCCGCCTACCCTTCACCTCCACGGTCCAGGATTTCGCCGACCGCTTCCAGGCTCTGGCGTGTCACGCACCGGGGGTGACAGCACTACAGCGGGCTGAACTCTTCGTCGGCGCCCTTCCCGACCACATCCGCGCGGACGTCGAGATGAAGGGACCCCAGGACCTGCAGACGGCCATGTACTACGCTCGGGCGTTCGAGCAGCGCGCCCAGGCCTTAACACGGCCCGCACCACCTCGGGGGAGCCGAGTGCCTCCACGACCACCGCCGGCCGCACCAGCTTCTGCAGCCGCCTCACCGACAGCCACTCCGGCCGCGACGCGGCCCTTCCGGCGCCTCTCGCAGGCCGAGCAGCTCGAGCGCCGCCGCCTGGGGTTGTGCTTTAACTGTGATGCGCCCTATGCCCCGGGCCATGTCTACCCGCGCCTCTTCTACTTGGAGACAGTCGACGAGACCGAGGACGCTGCCACCGACGATGGACTCGGCGACCCAGCCGCCGTCGAGGTTGCGCAGGCACCCGCGCCCGCGCCGGCTACGACCCTTGTCGTCTCCCTCCACGCGTTGGCCGGCATCCGCAATGAGCGGACTATGCTTATTCCGGTCACGATCCACGGCGAGACTCTGGTGGCTCTCTTAGACACGGGCTCTACACATAACTTCCTTCCGGAGGCTACTATGCAGCGCCTTGCCCTACACCCGACGGGAGGGGAGCAGCTGCGGGTCACCGTCGCTAATGGCGACCGCCTCCGATGCCATGGGCTCGCTCGAGACGTTCCCATTACTATCGGCGACGAGCACTTCACCATCACATGTGCCGGCATCGACTTGGGCTGCTTCGACTTCATCCTCGGCGTCGACTTTTTGCGGACTCTCGGTCCCATCCTTTGGGACTTCGATGCCCTGACGATGACCTTCTGGCGCCTCGGCCGCCGCATCCGGTGGGAGGGCGTTGGCGGCACCCGGGCATCGCCCCCACTCCAGCTAGCCGCGGCCACCACGGAGGCCGAGCATCCGCTGCTGGATCACCTCCTGCAGCAGCACGGTGATCTTTTTGCGGAACCCCAGGGCCTTCCGCCGGCCTGGGTCTACGACCACCATATTCATCTCCTGCCGGGCTCGGCTCCGGTGGCAGTACGGCCCTACCGGTACCCTCAGTTGCAGAAGGACGAGTTGGAGCGGCAGTGCGCCATCATGCTTGCCGCGGGCATTATCCGTATCTCTACATCACCCTTTACGGCACCGGTCCTCCTCGTATGTAAGTCGGACGACACTTGGCGCTTCTGCATCGACTACCGCGCCCTTAATGCTCTCACACTTAAGGATAAGTTTCCTATTCCGGTGGTTGATGAACTCCTGGATGAGCTACATGGTGCGTGCTTCTTCACCAAACTGGACCTCCGGTCGGGGTATCATCAGGTGCGCATGCATCCCGACGACATCGCCAAGACGGTGTTCCGGACCCATCACGGCCACTTCGAGTTCTTGGTGATGCCCTTTGGCCTCGCCAACGCCCCGGCGACATTTCAGGCCTTGATGAACGATGTCCTCTGGCCCTACTTACGTCGGTTTGTGCTCGTTTTCTTTGATGACATTCTTATCTACAGCGCCTCTTGGGCAGAGCACCTCCAGCATGTGGCCATCGTCTTCAACGAGCTTCGGGCGCATCTTCTTCATCTTAAGCGCTCGAAGTGCTCGTTCGGGACACCTTCGGTCGCTTACCTCGGCCACATCATCTCGGCCGAGGGTGTGGCCATGGACGCCGACAAGGTGGCGGCCGTCGCCGCCTGGCCCATTCCGCAGTCTCTGCGGGCTCTTCGCGGCTTCCTTGGTCTTGCCGGGTACTACCGGAAGTTCATCCGGGAGTTTGGCCTTACCGCGGCCCCGCTCACGCGTCTCCTCCACCGCGACGTCCTCTCTTGGGATACGGAGGCCACTTCAGTGTTCGAGGCCCTCAAGGGGGCCCTCACGACGGGACCCGTACTGCAGATGCCGGACTTCGACCTTCCCTTCACCGTCGACTGCGATGCTACCGATGCGGGGTTTGGTGCGGTCCTGCACCAGGGCGATGGACCCCTCGCCTTCTTCAGCCGCCCCTTTGCTGCTCGCCATCTTAAATTGGCGGCGTATGAGCGTGAGCTCATTGGGTTGGTGCAGGCAGTACGCCATTGGCGGCCCTATCTTTGGGGTCTTTCCTTCCGGATCTGCACGAACCACTACAACCTCAAGTTCATGCTGGATCAGAGGCTCTGACGGTTCTCCAGCACCAGTGGATCAGTAAACTCTTTGGCTTTGATTTTACCGTCGAGTACCGGCCGGGTCGCCTCAACACCATCGCCGATGCCCTATCTCGACATGACGCCGATGTGGACGGTGGTGCGGCGGAAGGGGCTGCCTTTCACATCATCACTGGGCCCTCTTTCGCCCTCTACACCGACATTCACCAGGCGAACACTGCCGCGGCCGACGCCCTCCTCCTGCAGCAGCAGCTGGCGGTGGGCGAGCTAGAGGAGCCGTGGCGTCTAGCTGACGGCCTGCTTCTCCACGGGCGCCGCGTCTTTGTTCCGGACCACGACGATCTTCGTCAGCAGGTGCTGCGTCTCGCCCACTCGGCGGGCCATGAGGGCGTGCAGAAGATGCTACATCGCCTCCGTGTCGACTTCTACATTCCAGGTGATCGTGCACTGGTCCGCGACTGGGTACGGTCTTGTGTGACGTGCCAGCGCAACAAAACGGAGACCCTGCGACCAGCTGGTATGCTTCAACCCTTAGAGGTCCCGTCTCAGGTTTGGGCGGACATCTCCATGGACTTCATCGAGGGCCTTCCCAAGGTGGGCGGCAAGTCCGTCATTCTCACGGTGGTCGACCGCTTCTCCAAGTATGCTCATTTCATCGCCCTTGGCCATCCATATTCAGCGGCATCTGTCGCGTGGGCCTTCTTCGATGGCATTGTCCGTCTCCACGGGTTCCCTTCTTCGATCGTCAGTGATCGAGATCCTGTGTTCACGGGTCATGTATGGCACGACCTCTTCCGAATGGCAGGCGTGAAGCTCCGCCTGAGTACCGCCTTCCACCCTCAGACAGACGGCCAGTCTGAGATCGTTAACAAGGTGATTGCCATGTATTTGCGTTGTGTTACAGGTGATCGCCCTCGCGCATGGGTGGACTGGCTCTCGTGGGTGGAGTATTGCTACAACACCTCTTACCACTCTTCCCTCCGTGCTACGCCCTTTGAGGTGGTGTATGGCCGGCCGCCCCCGCCGATTCTGCCGGTTGATCCAGCCTCGGCGCGGACCGAGGCAGCCGGGGCTCTTTTGAGGAGTCGTGCTGAGATGCTCGCGGAGGTCCAGCAACGACTCCTCCAGGCCCAGCAGTTGGCCAAACGATACTATGATGGCCACCATCGCGAGGCGGAGTTCGCGGTGGGTGATTGGGTCTGGCTGCGTCTACTTCATCGCTCTACGCAATCGTTGGACCCCCGCGCAAGGAAGAAGCTCGGTCCTCGCTATGCCGGTCCCTTTGCTATCCTGGAATGCATTGGCAAAGTGGCGTACCGTCTTCAGCTTCCGGCAGGTGCACGGATCCATGATGTCTTCCATGTCGGGCTGCTCAAGCGTTTCCGCGGCGATCCACCCGCGGCACCACCGGCGCTTCCGCCGCTCGTGAAGGGGCGTCTCCTTCCTGTACCGGAGAAGGCGCTGAAGGCTCAGCTGCGTCGAGGCTCCTGGTACGTGTTGATTCGGTGGGCTGGATTACCAGAGGAGGACGATACTTGGTAGCAACGCGAGGAGTTCCACCAGCACTACCCCGACTTTCAGCTCGAGGACGAGCTGTTTGTGCAGGCGGGGAGAGATGTTATGACCGGCCAGGTCTATGGCCGCCGGGGGCCCACTGGGCAGGCTTAAGGCCCAAGTTATCTTAGTTTATTTTCAGATTTTGGTTATATATACAAGTTGTAAGACTATTTTGAGGATTAAGCAATAAGACTATTCTATTGCCCGGCTCCCAGAGGAGCCGGAACCCTAAACCCTAGCCTCTCTCTCTCCTGCGCCGTCGCCACCCAGCCGCAAGGACGGCGCCTCGCCGCCGGCCGCCGCGTTCTAGCCCACGCCCCGCTCCCTCCTTTCCCTACCACCTACGACCTAGAGGAGCCCGAACCCTAGCTCCTAACACCTACATTGTCCTTGGAATATCCTAAGAGTCCAAAACAGAAGAGAGCAAAGAGAGTTAGGAGGTCCATGTACTTCGGTGAAGGATCAAGTTCAGGTGTTGGTGATGCTGCAGAAGAAATGGAAGGAGAACAAAGTAGTGAGGCCGAGGGACAAGAGGATGTTTGTGATGAAGAAACAGATGAGGAGTTTTATGATAGCGACTTTGATGCAGAAGATGGTGATGATGATTTGTTTGACAAGAATGTGGACAAAGAAGTTGATGATCATAGACAGAGTGAGTTCATACCTAACATTGAAGCAGAACTACCTGAAGATGCACTAGATGACCGTCACTTGGATCTAAGCAAACTAGAAAGGGAAAAACTTAAATACAATTTTAGAGCATTTAACCCAGAGACTGACTTGAATGCACCAACTTTCAAGCTTGGCATGATTTTTGGAGACATGAAGGAGCTCAGACTTGCTATCAATGCTTATAGTGTTAGAAATAGAGTGGTAATAAGGAAGACAAGAAATACAATAACTACATTAGTTGCTGTATGCAAAGAAGGCTGCTCTTGGTATGTGAAGGCAGTCAAGGATAACAGGACAAGTATCATTGTAATCAAGAAATTTCAAGGTAAACACACTGCACTAAAGCTTGTGATCTCAAAGTGTTGACTGCACCTTTTCTTACAAGAAAGTTCAGGGAAGAGTTCAGAGATAATGTGAAAATGTCCTTGAAGAAAATCCAAGACAAAGTGCAGGTTCAATACAACATGATTCTGTAACATCCCAAAAATCTAAATTTTGAATGTTATATTAAATAAATAGTTTTGATTGTTTGTTTGATAGTGGTGTGATTGCTTGTGTGAAATTGAGTGAAATTTGAAACTTTTGAAAGTTAAATGAGAGGGAATGAAATGACTGTCCCAAACTTTCACCTTACATTTCTGATCTTCATGAATTCAAACTCATTACATCACAAAACCCTGGAGTGAAGATGATATGACTTCTTCCATTTAAATAAATGAAAAAGGGTTTTGAAAAGATTTGAATTCCATTTGGAACTATTTCAAATTCAGAAACTTTATGCAACTCAATGATTTTCATGAGAGAAGATAAAATTACTTCTTCAAATTTTATGAAATATGAGTTGGCAGTTTCAAAGAGTCAAATTTAAAGTCCCACAGAAATCAATTTTTAATTTGGAGTTATTTGGTTTTTATTCAAATTATTTTTCTACAAAAATAAAATATATGCAAAATTAGGGTAAAATGATTCCCTACAATAGAAAAATGGAGAGAAATAAATTTGAAGTTATTTTGGTATTTTAAAATGATTTTTATGAGGTTTTATTGCACCAGTAGTAGTGTTTGCTTTATTTAAATTTTTGTGGATTTTATTTGTTGCTGACAATATGTTCATCTTTTAGTAGGAAATCTTTTTCTGAAAATTTTGATATATTATATGCCTATATTATATTTTTATTATATTTAGTTTTATTTTATTTTCTGTAAAATTGTTTTAAAAAAACTTCTCGTCCACCGACTCGGCCAACCCAGCGCGCGACCGCCTTTGCTCCCGTGCCCGGCTCGGATTCACCGGAGTGCGGCGCTCTCACGGCGCACGTTGCCCCCTCGCCCAAGTTCGTCGCCACCCCGACCCCCTCCCTATTTAAGTCGCCGCCGCCGCCTCCTCCTCTCCTCCTCACCGCCGCCCGCACCACCACGCCGCCACCCGCTCGCCAACCGC
>NC_041382.1:433796711-433798323 GCF_002162155.2 Triticum dicoccoides
CGCCGCCCCGACGCAGCTGCCGCACGCCGCCCTCGCCTCCGCCCGCACGCACCACTGCCACACGCCGCCCTCGCCTCCGCCCGCACACACCACCGCGCCAGAATCCGCCTACGCCGACCGGACTAGCCGTAGTCCGCCGTCGCCCGAACTGGCCGGATCCACCACCCGGACTCGCCGGATTCGCCGCCCGACCCGCCAGTTTTTCTCGGTCCAGTACGAACCGTCGGTTTCTCCGGTTTATTTGTTTTAGATCGGTTTTTGTTTTTTTGTTAGATCTAAATAGCGAACGTCCACTATTTAGACCGGGTTAGCGAGCGTCCGCTTGATAGTTTTTCCATTTTCTACTATTTTATGCCAGGGACCTATCCGTGAATACTTTTCTTACAGATTAGCCCCCTGCTTTTCAATCTATCACAACTTTTTGCTCGCTTGTCCAAATCCAATGAAACCAATGCCCACTTCTTCATTATGATCCCCTCCATCCAAATAACCAACTTAAACATAATTTTGAAGGTTTAAAATTTGATTTCAAACAGATTTGAATTCAAACTTTTTTTGTTCATAACTCAAGTTTTATAACTCAGATTTAATTGATTCTTTTTGCTAATTGAAGCGCTTACCTAAAATTTCTGATAAGACAAAATCCACCTAAGTTTGGTACTGTTAGAAATTTTTTTCTTCTGCAAGAGTTATTTGCCTATTTTCGAAGTTTCCCGAGATCTTTTCTTCGATTCTTTTGCATGAGTGCTTATGTATGCAATTGTTTGCTTACGATAGATTGATTGGATGTGACAAGTAGAACTATCAGGAGTTGTGAGTGCGAATCACCTTCATCAATAGTACAAGTCAAGTTCACACTTTGATCATATCCCTCTAATACCCAGTTTTTATGCATTAGTCTCAACCCTCAAACATTGCATGAGTAGGATTGTGAACATGTGGTTATGGGAAGTAGTTGCTGAGGTAGGAACCTATTATCCTTTTATCAACCCTGGGAATATACATTATGCTCATACTACTTTGCTATGCTCGTAGACGTGGATTGGTATGTGAGATGCATGAAAGTTGCGAGAGTGATATTAATTAAGGGAAACTTAAGGTGGCTACTTTAATACACATCTGGGTGGATTGGTTGGGGCACCAGTAGCACTGTTATTTTGAAGAATGGAGAGAAATAATTTTGAAGTTATTTTGGTATTTTTAAAATGATTTTTTGAGGTTTTATTGCACCAGTAGCACTGTTTACTTTATTCAAATTTTTGTGAATTTTATTTGCCACTGAAAATATGTTCATCTTTTAGGAAATCTTTTTCTGAAAATTTTGATGTATTATATGCCTATATTATATTTTTATTTTATTTGGTTTTATTTTATTTTTGTAAAATTGTTAAAAAAAACTTCTCTTCTGCCGACTGGGCCGGCCCAGCTCCAGCGAGGCCGCAGCCCACCGCGCGACCACCTTCACTCCCGTGCCCGACTCGGACTCGCTGGAGTCCGGCGCTCTCACGGCGCACATCGCCCCCTCGCCCAAGTCTGTCGCCACCCCGACCCCCCTATTTAAGTCGCCACCCCGCCGTCTCCTCTTCTCCTCCTCACCGCCGCCAGCACCACC
>NC_041382.1:433798665-433817939 GCF_002162155.2 Triticum dicoccoides
GCCCTCGCCAAGCCCGTCGCCGCGCCGGAGTCCGCCACCACCGCCCGGAGTCATCGGATCCGCCGCCCGACCCGCCGACCCGCCGTTTTTTCCCAGTCCGGCACGAACCACCGGTTTCTCCGGTTTATTTATTTTAGATCGGTTTTTTGTTAGATCTAAATAGAGAACGTCCACTGTTTAGACCGGGTTAGCGAGCGTCCGCTCGATAGTTTTTTCATTTACTATTATTTACGTTAGGGACCTATCCGTGAATACTTTTCTTATAGATTAGCCCCTGCTTCTCAATCTATCACAACTTTTTGCTCGCTTGTCCAAATCCAACGAAACCAATGCCCACTTCTTCATTATGATCCCCTCCATACAGATAACCAACTCCAACATAATTTTGAAGGTTTAAAATTTGATTTCAAACTTCTTTTGTTCATAACTTGAGTTTTGTAACTCAGATTTAATTGAATCTTTTTACTAATCGAAGCTCTTGAGCTAAACTTTTTGATAAGACCAAATCCACCTAATTTTGGTACTGTTAGAAATTGTTTTCTGTTGCAAGAGTTATTTGCCTGTTTTTGAAGTTTTCCGAGATCTTTTCTTCGATTCTTTTGCATGAGTGCTTATGTATGCAATTGTTTGCTTACAATAGATTAATCAGAGTGTGACGAGTAGAACTATCTGGAGTTGTGAGTGTGAATCACCTTCATCAATAGTATAAGGCAAGTTCACACTTTGATCATATCCCTCTAATACCCAGTTTTTTATGCATTAGTCTCAACCCTCAAACATTGCATGAGTAGGATTGTGAACATGTGGTTATGGGAAGTAGTTGCAGAGGTAGGAACCTATTATCCTTTTATCAACCACGGGAATATACGTTATGATCATACTACTTTGTTATGCTTGTAGACGTGGATTGGTATGTGAGATTCATGAAAGTTGCGAGAGTGATATTAACTAAGGGAAACTTAAGGTGGCTACTTTAATACACATCTGGGTGGATTGGTTGGGGCACCCTGGAGCACCTAGTGGTTTGCCCGGGCACCTGGAGAACCCATTGCTTGCCCAAGGGGATCCCGGAGTACCCGTGTGATCACCCTATGGAATGCCACCCAGGCTCAAAGGGATCATAAGATTATTCATGCTACAAAATTCCATGTGCAGCCACAAGCCATTATAGGCTCTCGCATAGTTGAGTATGTTGTGCGACCTCTTTCAGTGGCAGGCTAGCAGATGTAGGGGAAAGTAGGTGGTACTGTCTATCCAGAGTAAAGAGTTAATGCTTCGGAAAGACTATGTCTCGATCATCCATTTCTCAAACATCATGTAGTGCGAGAAATGCAACGGAGGAGGTCGAGTCTTGTGGAGAAAAGTGCGCAAACCTCTGTAGTGTGTACAAACTAATCATGGTTAGCCGTGTCCCCGGTTATGGACATCTTGAGTATCTGCTACTTGAATTATTGATTTGATCTCATCACTTTACTTAATGAATTTGTTGGGTTAATATTTATACTTGGTAATTTGGGATTGAGTTGGAGGAACCTTCTCACTAATGGCATAAACTTGGTAGTTAAATAAAATGTATTCCTTTGTTGTAGGAAAAAAATTAGCTTTATGCAAAATTAAACTTAGAGCCTCCACCAGCCAAATATGCATATAGAGATAGACATTCTCCTTATTTATTCTATGGTGTGAAATTGCCAGTACATTCAATGTACTGACCTACGTGGCTGCAATGTCTCATGTTACAGGAATCTTACGACAAGTAAGTGATACGTTACGGTTACGATGTCTACACTCAACCTTGCCGTTGGTGTTGTTGGGAACTCCACAACCTTGTTGGTACTTCCGCTATATGGATTGAGTATTTATGTTACATTATACATGTGATTTACCTTTGTTATAAATCCTCGTGTACTATGTGTGTCAGCATACCAATCCAGGGATGACACTTAAGCACAGAGACTTCGATCCATTCAGGTCGGGTCACTACAGATTCCAACCAAATTCAAATTGGGAAGGGCAAGGAGAGCAGTTGTTAAGGATATTAGAGGGGAAGATGATGACCAATCCAAATGGCTGTGGGATTATGGGTAGGAGCTTAGAAGAACTAACCCAGGCAGCAAGTTTTTCCTTTGCACAAAGGAAGTGATAGATGAGAAAACTAAATTGCCAGAAGATCATTTCTCAACTTTGTACTGGTCAATAGATGCTTGCAATAGAGGGTTTCTTGCTGGTTGTAGGCCCATGATATTTCTCGATGGTTGTCCCATTAAGACTAGGTACAAAGGGAATCTGCTTACAGTTGTTGCTATTGACCCCAATATCTGAATATTTCCAATAGCTTTTGGCTTGTGTTAGGTGGAGTGTATGAGCAGCTGGGAGTGGTACGGTTCTTACCATTACTCAAGGATGATCTCAATATATGCAACACATCACCTTACACTATAATGAGTGATAAGCAGAAGGTTATTAGGTGTTCCTTTTCATTTCAGTACTTATTGAATTAATTTTAGTTTGCATAACTCTTACTATACTTCATACTTTGCCAGGGTCTAATAGCTGTAGTGCAAAAGGTTTTCCCAGATACTAAGCACAGATTTTGTGTTAGGAACATCTACCAAAATTTCCACAAATTGCATAAGGGTGAGCAGTTGAAGAATGATCTTTGGGCAATTGCAAGATCCACAAATAAGATTGAATACCAGAAAAACATGGACAAGTTAAGGGCACACAGTCAGGAGGCTTATGAATGGGTTGAGAGATTGGATCCAAGAACATGGATTAAGGCTTTTTTAACCCATTCCCAAAGTGTGATATCTTGTTAGACAACATGTCAGAAGTTTTCAACAGGTTAGATTCCAATCCATCGGTATGTAATTATGAATTACAACTACTTATTAGTTCAAAACCATGTGAATCCCCTCACTACGAATTGTAGTCACATATTAGTTCAAAACCATGCCATGACACTCATTGTAAATTGCATTGTAGTAGTACTTCAAAGCCATTCCGTGACAGCCACTCTTAATTGCAGTTATATATTGGAGGCAAGAGAACTACTAATGGTGTGAATGTTAAAGAACATTCATGACAAGATATCTCACAGAATTGTTTCCAAACAAAAAGAATTAGATAAGTGGACTGGGGGACTCTGCCCAAAGATCCAGAAAAAGCTTGATAAATATGTTGAATGGGCTGCTCATTGTATGGTTCAAGAAACTGGTAGAGGAGTTTTCTAGGTGAGATTCTTCAACAACATTTAGTTGGTGGATCTGAATATGAACAGCCATGAATGCAAAAAAGTGGGAGTTGTCCCCATGCCATCATTTCGTAGCTTGTTTCAGACATGAAAGAATTAAACCGGAAAGCATGGTCCATATGTGCTATACCATGGAGAGTTATAGAAAGGCATATTCTTATAACATAATGCCATTAAGGGACAAAGCTAGATGGGAAAAATGTATGGCACTATTGTCTATCCACCTTTGTACACGAAAGTCATGGGGGGCCTAAGAAAAATAGGAAGAAAGATCCAGAAGAGAAAAAGGACAAACATGGAGGGTTGAAGCTTACCAAACATGGATCCACAAAGCACTGTTGCATATGTGCAGCACCTAATCATAACAAAAAGGGCCATTACAAGCATGAGAATGTCATTCGAAATGAAGATGTAGCTCAAGCAGAAGAATATTATGATGATCCATCCATCATCGATGTAACGTTATAAACTATTATCATTATGGTTGTTTTCTAAAAAGTGCTTCCTATTCTTTACCATATTCATGATATAATGTCGCATATTGTGCAAGCTGATTTGGATCCAACTCAAACTCCTGGCTCTATGATTTTCATGATGCAAGAACAGGTATTATGTCAACTAAAACTCCGGCTCAATCTATTTTATTGTTGAGGTTTCTGAACTGATAATCATCTCATTAGACTCATTAGGAGAGGTTCACATATCCACCTGTCAGGGACTTTGGTCCACTACCAGAATCCACTTTCATTGCTAATGCAAGGGCTGATATTCCATCTGCTAGAGTGACAACAGCTGTGTCAAGGGGAAGGAAATAATCAACAAGAAGAGGAACAAGAGGGGCCGGGAGCGGAACAAGAGGAGGGGCTAGTGCTGGCAGAGGAATAAGAGGAGGGTCGGGTGTTGGCAGAGGAACAATAAGAGAGGCTGGGAGGGGAAGAAGATGAGGTACTGCAAGAGGGGCAAATGAAATTGCTACAAGAGGAGCAAATGCAAATGCTAGAAGAGGAGCAAACACAACTAATGCTACAGGAGCAAGTGCAACTAATGCTACAGGAGCAACAGCAACAGCTCCTGCCTTCTACAACCTCCTTTTTGGAGATGACATGGCTAATGTTACAGCAACAGGAACTTCAAGAGGACCAAATTATGTCCAAGCAAAGGAAGAGGTTGTGTTCACACAGAATGCACCTCTAGATGATGATTGGCAGCATTTCCTCTCACTGTAGTTCAAGTAGATGAGCAACAACTAAAGCATTTCAACTAATGCACTACTATTACTATGTATTACATTTCTAAACCTACCCTTTTGTGCTACTGAACCTTGTCCTTTTATTAATGCAATACTGTTGCTATCTATGATGGTTGTGATGTTGCTATGTATGATGCAATCTTCCTCTACAAAATGAATATAACTTGTTTATAGATGATTTTTACTGTAAGCATTTGAACCGTATGTTCTTCCTGTTCACTCATTAGGAGAGGTTCACATATCCACCTGTCAGGGACTTTGGTCCACTGGCAGAATCCACTTTCATTGCTAATGCAAGGGCTGACATTCCATCTGCCAGAGTGACAATAGATGTGTTAGGGGGAAGGCAACAATCAACAAGAAGAGGAACAAGAGGGGCTGGGAGAGGAACAAGAGGAGGGGCTAGTGCTGGCAGAGCAACAAGAGGAGGGTCTGGTGCTAGCAGAGGAACAACAAGAGAGGCTGGGAGGGGAACAAGAGGAGGTGCTGCAAGAGGGGCAAATGAAATTGCTACAAGAGGATCAAATGCAAATGCTAGAAGAGGAGCAAATGCAACTAATGCTACAGGAGCAAGTGCAACTAATGCTAGAGGATCAAGAACAACAGCTCCTACCTTCTACAACCTCCTTTTTTGGAGATGACATGGCTAATGTTACAGCAATAGGAACTTCAAGAGGACCAAATTATGTCCAAGCAGAGGAAGAGGTTGTGTTCACATAGAATGCACCTCTAGATGATGATTGGCAGCATTTCCTCTCACTGTATTTCAAGTAGATGAGCAACAACTGAAGCATTTCAACTGATGCACTACTATTACTTTGTATTACATTTCTAAACCTTCCCTTTTGTGCTAATGAACCTTGTCCTTTTATTAATGCAATACTGTTGCTATATGTGATGGTTGTGATGTTGCTATGTATGATGCAATCTTCCTCTACAAAATGATTATAACTTGTCTATAGATGATTTTTACTGTAAGCATTTGAACCATGTGTTCTTCCTGTTTTACAGATGATTTTTTACTATAAACATTTGAACTGTATGTTCTTCTGCCAATAAGTGTGATGCACTACATGTAGTTTTGCAACAAAAAAAGGCGATATAAAAAATTTGGGTGGCCCGGGGTTTGAACCTAGGACCTAGGCAAAGAAGAGTCGTGCTAGCTACCAGTGAGCTACCGCCAGATTTCTGATATGAGTATATGACAACTACTAGTAGAAGCCAGTTGTACTCCCGTCGTTTCACGCTTTTACCCTACGACTAGTAAAAAGTTAGGGGGGTATCTATAAAATGCCACATGCCAGCCACTGATAGTGGCCCCCATGTGTCAGGATACACCTGCATGCACCGTACGTGCTCGCAAAAACAAGTTTTGGCACCACTTTTCCGTATTTTGCAACATTAGGCACCAAATTGCACATCCTAAGCAACTTTATATACCACCGGTGCATTTACCTCGATAACTAATTAAGAAGACTAGCTAATCGTCGTACGAGTGTCCGATAGGATTACGAAACGTCGGCCATCGTAACATCCTCGTACATGACAACTATTTCACACGCTATTTTGTGGTGCAGCGCTTATGATGCGTACCACATCAGAAATAGTTCATGGTTGCAAATCGTGTATGATAAGGCAACTATGACAAACGTTTAGTTTGCCCGCATCATTTGTGATATTGTCTGACATCGCACATGCTTTGCAAACGGCAACTATGTGCATGCTCGCACATGTTTCATCTCTGTGAACCATGTCGGATTATGGTGTATATCACAAACGTTTGTGTTTTACCGATCGTGTGCGCCGTAATGACCTGCATAGCGTAATTTCACCATAATTTAATTGCTGCTATTTCAGATTTTACCGGATTTGAATTTGAAAGTATGATATAACTTTATTCATATCCATCAGGTTCAAACAACCAATGCATTATTCGATTCACAGGTATGTTCAAGAATTACATAAGCACGAAATAAAGAATGATGAACCACAGTTGTATACTTGTACTAATAAAGACTATAAAGAAAGAGGGGAAATACATTCTGGTCGCTGAACAAGGTGAAGCGGAATGCCCATATTGTGCCCTCCTCCATGCAGAAGGCACGCACGACTCTAGTCCAACCCCTTGTGATGGCCGACCTCCCATCCTTCACTGTCTTCGTGAACACATCTAGATAATCATTGTGTTCTAGTAGAAATACTTTAGTGGTAACCTTGTCATGGCCGACCGCCCATCCTTCACTGTCTTCATGCCGCACTCCCCCTTGTGATGGCCGACCACCAATCATGTAGTTTGAGAGGTAACCTTGAATAAACTGCTTTGGCAACCACTACAAAGGAAAAAAGATTCAGACATTGTCGTCTAACACAACTCATTATGGGCAGTAAAAATAAGGCTGCAGAGTTCTTACTTACCATCCCGTAGTTCGATGTTGTCTTGGATACAGCGTAAACAAATAGGTTAATTGCCATCTTTTGACCCATTTTACTAGCAATCTTTATCAGCTTCCTCACTTGATGTTGGTTCATCAATATCTGATTGCCCCATATGCAGGAAGGGTCGAAGTGCGGATCTTCACCAATGACATATGTACCTAAAAGCACCAAGTTAATATTAGAAGCTAAACAACAATTGCACAATGATGTAGTACAACACTGTTATATAATATATTATAACATCCAATATACTCACATATTAGATGAATTAACATCTTATATTATGGGCCAGAGGGAGTTTATTGCATTTTTACAAATTATCGGCTGATTAACTGCTACTGTATCCATGGGTTAGAGTTAGTTTGAGATAGTTTGGGTTCAAATAGCCCTAAAGTATATCCAAACATTAGGACTAGTTTGAGCTAGTTGCATCTAACCTGCCCAAAAAAACTATCCCACCCAAGAGGTACTAATTGGAGCTAGTTCTCCTGCTGCATTTATTATCAATCTAACCCTGTCATCCAAACACCTCTTTAGCTAGAGTTAGTTCAGGGTTAGTCATGAGCTAGAAACTAAATTTAACCTCTAGCTAATTTAGAGTATCCAAACAGGGTTGTGTTGTTGTTGCTGCTGCTGCTGCTCTTCTACGTATATCTAGACATCATCAGAACATTAAGGTAACACTCTTCCTTATTGCTATGCAGCCTAGGATTGCATATTTAGACATTCAGTACAGTGCATGTTGCTATGTAGCCTCAGATATATTACATATGGTCCTAGTTAAACTAACGATAAATGGGTTACAGATATATTCAGTTAAAAGTTCGATTCACCGATTAGTCCCTTATCAGCCCTGACCTATATGGTACAAGCTACCCATATCCTGAACAGTGAGTATATATAAGCCACGGGATGAAACTAACCTCGACGGAAAACAACAGCCGTTCCCAAAATTGTCCCGTTAAGTACATCGAGAGGCATGTTAAGCACAACAGACTAAACATCAACCAAATATATCAATGGCAGACAAAATAATCTCCAAAAGATAGCTTCCGTGTGCAGGTTTAAGCATGCTAGTAAAGCAAAACAAGTGGAAAGGTGTGTTAACTACAACATGCCTAACATTTATCAACAAGCAAACATAGTCATTCAAACTGGTATTGTGCCGGTCTAAGTACACTGGTTATTGTTAAATAAAAAATGGAAAGGTGTGTTAAATAGAACATGCAGCAACCAAATGTAGTCATTCATAGTGGTATTGTTGAAACTGATATTGATGAAATTGAACTGCATAGTTCATACTTGCACATATGAAACATCACATTGTGAATAACTGGAATAAACAAGGCATACTATGAACAACCAAAGCTAGCATTTGAATCTGGACATATGCTAACTACAAACAACCGAACAACCAAAAAACTTTAAAAGAGGCATATGCTAGCTATAACAGGCCTAACAACAAGCAAATATATGCATTCCTATCGGTATGTTTAAAACAAGTATTGATGAAAATGTATTGCACAGTAAATAGTTGCACATATAGAGAATCACATGGTGAACAACTAAAATAAACAAGGCATATTGCAAACAACCAAATATAGCAATTAAAACTAGACATATTCTCACTACACTGCAAAAGGGACTCGACAAGACTAATCATGGGTTCCCCCCTGTGAAGAGGCACGGCGAAACAAATCATGGGTTTCCTCAGTTGTCACAGATGGGCCCGTTCCAGTGGGAAGAGCACAGGCCCTTGGTGAGGGAGTCCTGGATTAGGGGGTCTCCAGACAGCCGGACTATATCCTTTGGCCGGACTATTGGACTATGAAGATACAAGATTGAAGACTTCGTCCCGTGTCCGGATGTGACTCTCCTTGGCGTGGAAGGCAAGCTAGGCAATACGGATATGAAGATCTCCTCCCTTGTAACCGTCTCTGTGTAACCCTAGCCCTCTCTGGTGTCTATATAAAACGGAGGGTTTAGTCCGTAGGACAATATATACAATCATACCATAGGCTAGCTTCTAGGGTTTAGCCTCTACGATCTCGTGGTAGATCAACTCTTGTAATACTCATATCATCAAGAACAATCAAGCAGGACGTATGGTATTACCTCCATCAAGAGGGCCCGAACCTGGGTAAACATCATGTCCCCTGCTTCCTGTTACCATCTGCCTTAGACGCACAGTTCGGGACCCCCTACCCGAGATCCGCCGGTTTTGACACCGACATTGGTGCTTTCATTGTGAGTTCCACTGTGTCGTCACCATAAGGCTTGATGGCTCCTTCGATCATCAATAGCGATGTGGTCTAGGGTGAGGTTTTCCTCCCCGGATTGATCTTTGTATTCGGCGGCTTTGCACTGCGGGCCAATTTGCTTGGCCATCTGGCGCAGGTCGAGAGCTACGCCCCTGGCCATCAGGTCAGATTCGGAAACTTAAACTGCACCGCCGACATCCGCGGAGACTTGATCTTCGACGGATTCGATCCCGTGTCAGGTGCGCCGCACAGTCACGACGAGCATGACGTAACTCTGTCGTCGGACAGTGTTCGGGAGATCGCATCTGCAACTCCTTCGGCCTTCAATCCAGAGCAAATTGCGCCATCCAAGGACGGAGGGATAGACCCCGCCATGGAGGCTGCACTCTCAGTGGCGATGGAGCCGGATACTGACTTCACCCCTTACGAGACGAACAGGATCCAGCGCCCACAGGGCGCCGGACAGCCACTTCATCACATGGCATATACATGGTGGATACAATCAAAGAAGGCAATGACAAAGATACAGCGGAGGATGGCCCCTCCAAGAAACAACCCAAGCGCCAACGTCAGCGGCGCCGCTCTAAGTTCCGCCATAGCAAAAACAACGATAATAGCGCAAGAGAAAACAACACTCCAGTCGACTCCAGAGGAAACGACGACCACATTGCCCCGGCGGCAGAACACGGTGAATCAACAAGCGGCGAACATAGTACAGATCCGACGTCCGAACACGGCGATGCTGAGGATAACCCTCATCAAACCCCATCTGGGGAGGAAAACAGTCTAGACGAAGATGCACACATCATCCCGGAAACACACTTGGAGCAAGAGAACCTCCGCAGAAGGCTTATTGCCACAACGGGGAGTCTGAAGAACCAGAAGCAAAGGCTTAAGGCCGCACAAAACACACTCAACAGCAGGTGGAACAAAGTGCTCGACAGCGAAGCAAAGTATGGTGGAAGTTACCACATGAAGAGCTATCCAAAGCGCAAGCTGTTACCCGAATCCGATGACGAGGCCTTAGAGCCCACATAGCCAAATAATGAAATGGCCAACCGGCCGAATCCACCACCTTGTGACCATGATAGAGCGGATAACAAATACGCACATAAGTCAACACACGGCGTACGTGAGGACTTGCGCCAAAAATCCAGTGCGACCAGATCCATCTATGGATCTAGGAAGCATGCTCCGGCACCAAATCAAAACCAAATACCACAACCGTCAGAACACCATGGTACATCCAAGTACAGGGGTGCCGCACACCCCCTATGTTTCACCGATGAGGTGCTGGACCACGAATTCCCAGAAGGATTCAAACCAGTGAACATAGAAGCGTACGACGGGACCACATACCCTGGGGTCTGGATTGAGGACTTTATCCTCCATATCCATATGGCTCGCGGAGATGATCTCCATGCCATTAAATACTTGCCCCTCAAGCTTAAAGGACCAGCTCGGCACTGGCTAAAAAACCTCCCCAAAAATTCAATTGGAAGTTGGGAGGAGCTCGAGGACGCTTTTCGGGCTAATTTTCAACGGACCTACGTCCGACCTCCGGATGCAGATGATTTAAGTCATATAATTCAACAGTCCGGAGAGTCCGCCCGAAAGCTTTGGAACAAGTTTTTCACCTAGAAGAACCAAATCGTCGATTGTCCGGACGCCGAAGCCTTGGCAGCTTTCAAACACAGCGTCTGAGACGAATGGCTTGCCAGACACCTCGGCCAAGAAAAACCGAGAACAATGGAAGCTCTAACAAGTCTCATGACCTGCTTTTGCGCGGGCGAAGACAGCTGGTTAGCCCGCAGCAGCACCAGCGACCCAAGCACATCCGAAGTCAAGGATGGCAATGGAAAACTACGACGCAATAAAAGCAAGCGTTGAAATAAAGATGATAGCCCAGATAATATGGCGGTAAACGCCGGATTCAGGGGCTCTCAACCAGGTGAGTGGAAAAAGCCTTTCAAAGGCAGCAGAGATGGACCGTGTCAGATTCATGGCACCCCCGATAAACCTGCAAATCACACCCACAGAGAATGTTGGGTCTTCAAGTAGGTTGGTAAGCTAAACGCCGAACACAAGGGGGGAGACACCAAGCGAAGACGAGGATGAAACTCGCCATCAAAGCACTGGAGGACAGAAAAAATTCCCACCAGAGGTTAAAACAGTCAACATGATCCATGTGACGAAGAGGAAAAGCAAACATGCACTCCGAGACGCACGCGCCATAGAGCCCGTCACCCCTAGGTTCAACCCCTGGTTGGCCTGCCCGATCACTTTTGATCGCGGGGATCACGCGACAAGCATCCGACACGAAGGATTGGCTGCCTTTGTGTTAGACCCAATAATAAATGGATACCATCTCACACGAGTCCTCATGGACGGCGGCAGTGGTCTAAACCTGATATATCAGGACACAGTCCAAAAAATGGGGATAGACCCATCAAAAATAAGCCACCGTACTACTACCTTCAAGGGAGTAATACTAGGCCTAGAGGCCCGCTGCACGGGCCCTCTATTACTAGAGGTTGTATTCGGTTCTTGCGACAACTTCCGAAGCGAAAGGTTAAATTTCTACATCGCTCCATTCCGAAGTGGCTATCAGGCACTACTCGGAAGAGCGGCTTTCGCTCGTTTTAATGCAATCCCACATTATGCTTCTCTCAAGCTTAAGATGCCCGGTCCACGTGGCACCATCACAGTTAGCAGAAATACTGCGCGTGCTCTAGGCGTGGAAGAATGTGCGGCGGCTTAAGCCGCCGAGCACTAGATGGCCTCACCAACCAGAAAAATGACAGGTCGTCAAGACCACAAACACGGTTAGACGAGTCCGGTGCACCACTAAATATACATGAGATTGGTTTGATAATCAAACCCTCCTAGACGGTACCAGGGGCTTCCTGCGTGTAATCAGGGCTAGTCCGGCGCAACTTTACTTATCTTAAATTTTAATGGTTTATTAACAATAACCAATTTTCTGGCATGGCAACTTTCACCTAAGTTCTTCTCTTTTATAGATGACAAACGTGCTACACCCGTCCAGGACACGGCACAACGGAGGCACAGGCGCAGACGTGCAGCAGGGACCCTCTCAAAGGTTTCTTTTTAGATTAAGACCATGCGTCAACCTTTTTTACTGTCTCTTGTTGCCCACATCCTCCGGATACTCAATACAACTGAGAAGGATGCCGACGTATTGGCATGTGGCCATGTCAGGATATGGCACGTACCTAGACACCCAGGGTTTATTATTAAGGGCATTATTCAGCCCGACATACGTTATAAAGACCGAATACCTTAGGGAGTGTTCGGCGTCGCGAGTTTGGCCTTATATGCATCAGCTCCGAATCATGTCTTTGGTCAAATGTTGGGTTTGCCCGGCTCCCATGTTTTGGTACCTTACGTTCCGCTATATCGGCTAAGGTAGCACTGGGAGAACTACTGCGATTGTGCCCTGGTTCATCCGGATGAGCACCTCAGTAGAGAAAGCCAAAAACTGACTGTCATGATATAGCGCGAGACTGGTCAACTAGTCGATGACCCAGCGGAATCTTCTATGGCTAAGTGAAAGTGTTAAAGCAATATAGTCTGATTGCCTCATTCGATGCGCCACCACCTCCTTAATGGACCAATACATTGGATCAAGTGTGAATACGTGTTTTTTGCGAACACCCCCGCATTATATGCGTGGGGGCGGAAGCCGACGACTGCAAACTTTCAGGTTATATACATATATACATAAACGGCCCCACAGGAGGCATCATAATACTTGCAGGAAAAAGTATAAACACAACCTTCATAACTCAATAAAACATTGTTTTTACAATGGGAGTACATGTCACTAGAACATAATATTTTTCGAGCACTGAGCCTCTATCGAACGAGCGCCTTCAAGAACTTCTTCAAAGTAGTGCTCGACAGCCACTCAGCCCACGGCCGAACCCTGTGTTGCAACAGTGGTGGCCTCCATCTCCGCCCAGTATGTCTTGACACGGGCAAAGGCCATCCGCGCACCCTCTACACACGCCGACCTCTTCATAGCATCAATGTGTGGCACATCACCAAGGAATTGTTGCACCAAACTAAAGTAACTATTCGGCCTTGGCCCTCCCGGCCACAGACGATCCACAACGGACCTCATGGCGAGTCCGGACAACCTATGGAGCTCGGCCCACTCAGCCATTTGCTCATTCAGCAGCAGCGGACGCACTGGAGCACGGAACTGTGACCAGAACAGCTTTTCCACTTCGCGATCTCCTTTATCCTTGAAGTACTCGGCCGCATCAGCAGCACTTGCCGCCAAATCCACGTAGGCATCCGCATAACTCCATAGTTGATCAAGAGAAGCATACTTCGGATCTCCGAACTTAGTCCGCAGCAAGAAGGCCCTCCCAGCCACGATATCCGCAGCTTGATGCAGCTCCTCCTTCGTCGCCCTGATTTTTGAGCGAGCTTCCTTGGCTGCTACCATGGCCTTCTCTAGGTCAGTCGCCCTCGCTCGGCTTTCTTCTTCAAGAAGCTGGTAGCGGTCAGCGGCATCTTTCAACTCAATGGCCATCTGGGCTATCCTTTCCTTGCTCTGGTGATGCAGACTGTTCGGCCCGCAGCTCTTCGACCGTCTTTAGAGCGGCCGCATCGCTATTCCTTGATTGTTCCTTGGCCCGGGCAAGCTCTGCCCGAAGGGTCTCCACGGTGGCAGCTCCATCTGCAATCACAACATATTAAAGATATTGGCATCCTGCTCCTCTTACTATGCGTTGATCATCGGAGAAATCACTTACCCTGTGCCTCGTCAAGCCGCTTGTTGACAAGCACGATGTTGGCATCTGCCGCATCAAGTTGCCGCTTTAGCTTGGCAAACCCATCAGTCCGGCTAGCCACCGGAGCTTCAGCCACCTGCACATAAAGGCGGTCTGGTTATTGCCTGGGACTATGATCCTCTGTTTGCCGCCGTTTTCGACGACAACCAGAGTCTCAGGGGCTACTATCTGCATAGGGCACACCTAATGTGTGTGGTACTGTGAAAAATATACACTATGTCATGTACCTCAAAGCCTTTTAGCAGACTCATAAAAGCTTCATGCAATTTGCTTTCGGCGGATGAAATCCTTTCAACTACCATACTCATTAGCGTACGATGCGCTTCTGAGATAGCCGCTTGCTCCAGAAGATCCTTCAGTGCGTCTGACCGCACACTATACGGTTCCGGACTCTTCCTATTTCTCTCTTTAGGGGTCGAATATTGAGGACTCCGGGTGGCCAAGGGATTACCCCCTGGCCTTGGTGGATCAGGAGAAACCCTCCGCGACGACACTTCAGGGTCGCCCGCTTCATTAGGCAGGGTGGCAGGGGGAGGTGTTTCGCTCTCCATCATCCCCGGAAGAAGATCCCCCGAAGACAAACTCTGTCGAGAAGGGCTATGATCCGAACTACAAGATATAAGCTTCGGTTATTGTCTTCAGAAGTAAGGTAGGATATTTTCACTACTAAGTACTTTTTGATTACTTACAGCTCGGTAGAGGGCTGATTCCCTTGCGGACACTGTGCAGCAAGGGTACCCCCTGGGGCAGGACCCTCTGGCGAAGATTTCTTCCCTCTTTTGGAAACCTCTATTTCCGGATCTTCAGAGGTGGTCCTCTTCCTTCCCCGGGGAGAGGGAGTGTCAGATTCTTCTCCCTAGTTGTCCTCCTTCGCGGAGGCGCTCGTTCCCCCGGTTGGGGCGAGTAGTGAGTGAGGATCGCTTCCGGCCTCTTTATTCCCCCCCTTTATCTTCCTTCAAGGGCACTTGATAAGGCGCCGGCTCCAGCATTCTGTCTAGTACTGGATTGGCCAAGCCCTCCGAAAGGGGGCCGGACACCTGATCATCTTTGCCTTTGTTATCCAGTCCTGGTCAAAGAGCGACTTCTCAGAAGGATGTTATCATGAATAAGAGAAATAGTGTGTTCGGCCATGGGATTACTTACTTGGGTATCCAGGCGATTACAGCTCAGACCCGCATCCTCGTTGGTGTCCGGACACTTTATTTGTGATCCGAAGAACAACTTGTACATCTTCTCGAGAGTCATGCCGAGGAAGTGCTGAATGGTTCGCAGTCCCTCCGGGTTGAACTCCCACAAACGGAGAGGCCTACGTTTGCAAGGCGGGACCTGGTGAACTAGCATGACCTGCATCACCGTGACCAGGTTGACGTCTCTCTCAATGAGATCTCGGATGCGACTCTGCAATATTGGCACATCCTTTACCGAACCCCAGTTTAGCCCCTCGCTGATCCATGACGTCAGTTGTGGTGGGGGGCCCGAGCGAAAGGCAGGGATGGTGGCCCACTTGGCGCTTCGGGGAGCTGTGATGTAAAACCACTCCTGCTGCCACAAACCGGATACCTCTGGGAAGGAACCCTCTGGCCATGGAGCGTTAGCGCTTTTTCTTATTACGGCACCTCCGCACTCTATGTGCCGCCCCTCGATCATCTTCGCTTCACATTGAAGGTCTTGAGCCACAGGCCAAAGTGAGGGGTAGTGCGGAGGAAGGCCTCACATACGACGATGAAGGACGAGATGTGAAGGAGGGAATCCGGGGCCAGATCGTGGAAATCCAGCCCATAATAGAACATGAGTCCCCTAACAAAGGGAACCAGAGCGAGGCCTAGTCCTCGGAGGAAGTGAGAGACAAACACAACACTCTAGTTGGGTTCGGGAGTGGGGATGACCTGCCCCCGGGCGGGCAGCCTGTGCGAAATTTCGGTGGTCAGATATCTGGTCTCTCTCAACTTCTTGATGTCCTCCTCTGTGATAGAGGAAGGCATCCACCGACCTTGCAGGTTGGATCCGGACATGGTTGAAGGTCCGAAGTGCCTGACCTGAGCCTGGGGTGTTGGAACTCGAGGCGGGGGAAGGATTCGATTGAGCGCAAGAGGAAAAAGGGACATGTCTTGGCCTCTTTATAAAGAGGGTGAATGTCAAGCGTCCTCCTCACGGCCGTTTTGGACTCGCCTAAAATCGAGGAGTCGTACCAACGGGTAGGAGTGGGTTACCCACGTCCGTATTGATGAGAATCCCGTAATAAGGGGGACACGATCTCCGCTTCGACAAGACGTGTCAGGAAAACCGCCTTGCGATATGCGCGGTGCTGGTTGAGAGAAACGGTTCGAATAATGACCGGGCCATGATGTAACGTCGTGCTGTCAAAACATGTCAGCCGATTAGATTTTTGGAAATATTATTCTCTCTACGGTGGTATGTGGAACTTGTTTTGCAGAGCCGGACACTATTCTGGTGTTTAAAATCTTCTATGGAGTATTCGGAGGAGGAACCCGCCTTGCAATGTCGAAGACAATACTGCGCGCCGGACTCATCGTCATTGAAGCCTGGTTCAGGGGCTACTGAGGGAGTCCTGGATTAGGGTGTCTCTGGACAGCCGGACTATATCCTTTGGCCGGACTATTGGACTATGAAGATACAAGATTGAAGACTTTGTCCCGTGTCCGGATGGGACTCTCCTTGGCGTGGAAGGCAAGCTAGGCAATACGGATATGAAGATCTCCTCCCTTGTAACTGACTCTGTGTAACCCTAGCCCCCTCCAGTGTCTATATAAACCGGAGGGTTTAGTCCGTAGGACAATATATACAATCATACCATCGGCTAGCTTCTAGGGTTTAGCCTCTACGATCTCGTGGTAGATCAACTCTTGTAATACTCATATCATCAAGAACAATCAAGCAGGACGTAGGGTATTACCTCCATCAAGAGGGCCCGAACCTGGGTAAACATCGTGTCCCCTGCTTCCTGTTATCATCCGCCTTAGACGCGCAGTTCGGGACCCCCTACCTGAGATCCGCTGGTTTTGACACCTACACCTGGTGCACTCCATGTTGTCGCAGATGGGCTCCTTCCCGTTGGAAGAGCACGGCTGTAGGGTGCCCTCCCTGATGTCGCGGATGGGCTCTTTCCCCTTGGAAGAGTAGATGAGCTCTTTCCCCTTGGAAGAGATGGAGAGGGTGCCCTCCTCGTGGTCGCCATCGATGAGGTCTGACTTTTAAGCTGTGGATCCCAAGCAAGCATTGTAGAACGTGTCCTTCAGAAATGACAAAAGGGGCTCGATGGCGATGTAGGATGGCAAATTCTTAACAACAAGCCAGAGGAGATAAGCGGTGGGGCCATGGATGAGATCATTGGCAGTTGAACCTGAGGGGTTGGGGTGGGCCACTTAACCAGTGACATGGCCCGCGTCAGGCCGTCACTGTCGATGATCTCCATGTCATAGTCGGCGTCCGTGACATACCTGCATACTCTAGCCCGTTGATTGAGTGCATGTGGCCGGTAATGGTCGTCAGCTTCCTCAGTGGCCACCTCAGCAACGTCGAGCGAAGAGGCCGCGATACACCTCTTTTAGGCCAGTCGCTCCTCGAGCTCCACGGGAAGCGTAGCCGGGCTTAGTCCGCGACACTCTGGATTGGGTGATGGGGATGCAGATCTGTGGGAAACGGGGGGGTTTGGCAGGCGGCATCTAAGAAACTCAAGGTGGCCTGGGTATGGAGATCAGTGGGTAAGTTACATGGGCGAACCGGCATATGTTGACAATGGCGGCGGCGGTGACGACCTTGCTAGGGTTTCGAGCGAGGGAGGGGTTGTGGTGGGTGAGAGAGTTATGGACCAAGGGGTCCTCAGGGTGTCGGCCCATCGGATATGGGTCGGGCTAGTAAAGCCGTACAATGGCAGGAGATCTATGAAGCTGTGGTGTGCTCTCCAAGTCAAGGATAGGTAGGATCTCTTTATTCCTTATTGTAATCTGTCTCCGGCAACCCTAACCCTACGGGTGTCTATATAAACCGGGGGTTGTAGTCTTTAGGACTAGAGCTATATTCATCACCTCATCGCCTTAGGTTTAGCTCATGTGGATCTCGAGGTAGATCTACTTTGTAAACCATACTACACATTCAATATAATCAAGCGAACGTAGGGTATTACCTCTTCCACAGGGACTGAACCTGGGTAAACACCATGTTCGTCGTTCCTTGTTCCCCATCGATCTCAGATCCACACCTCGGGACCCCTACCCCGAGGTCTACCGGTTTTGACACTGACATTGGTGCTTTCATTGAGAGTTCTGTTGTGGGGTCGCCCAAAGGACCGATGGCTCGCCTAATCATAGGAGAAGGCATCGAATCCGGGGACTTCTTTGTCCACTGCCAACTCTTCGCGTTCGGCAGCATCGTGCTGCACACCGATCCAACCGGTCGTTTAGGTCAGATCAACAGCTTCGCTCCTAAACACCGAATTCGATTCAGCAATCTGGAATACGTTGTGGATATGTGGGGCGATCTAGTATTCGCCGGGTTCACTGCCCCAGCCAACACCCTCACCGTCCTCTCCATGCCCACTCTGGAGTCCCCCTCCAATCCGATCTGCAGATTGGCCCCACCCTCCGAACAACCTCAATCCAGGAGGGCTCCGCTTCGAGCGGGGGTCAGACTCCACATTCGTCCAGATCTGTCATGTCTGTGGAGGGCCTATCCTCAGCCCTCAAGGCGGAATCAGGAGGCAGAGGCCAAGAGTCAATCTCGGCTGAACCTTTCCGTCACAATGCTCCTCTGAGCCCTTGCGACAAGCTGGCAACCGATGGCTGGGGGTCACCCTGGCCCGAAGCAGCTCGATCTCAAATCCCGGCGTGGGAACCACACACAAAAACCAAGGCTCGTCCTTAGTCCCTAGTGACAATTTGGACCCTCTCGAGGATCCGGCACCGCACCCCGAGTCTAGCCCGACCCATGGAAACCAAGGATCGGCCAGGGCACTGACTACCCCCACCTTGTTACAATGGAATATGGCCTAGAGCCCTCAAATTCGGCAACCCTCGCTATGTTAACCGAGGTGCTAGACAGAATCCAGAAAATGACAATACAGGAGGACCTGCCCTCCGCCCACAACCATCAACCCTTCGAGGCGTATCATGGGGAATTTTACATCCCACCCACCACCCACTTGGTAGCCACTATCGACGATTTAACCGATATGCTAGATTATAATTCGAAAATTGCTGAATACATGGATGAGGATAGCGGAGCCACGGCTA
>NC_041382.1:433818141-433864317 GCF_002162155.2 Triticum dicoccoides
TCGGCTATGTCCACTTACGATATTTACATGGTGGACACCCCCAAGGACGGCGATGGCATTCCCAATCAGAACCAAGACAAGCCCGGAGATGAGCCGCCCAAGCACCAAAGACAACATCGTCGATTAAAGCCACTTTGAAGCCATGCGGGCAACATGGACTCTGCGGAGAACGGCAACGCAAACAATAAGATGACCTTGCGAGAGACGCGGCTAATGAACATCATCAGGATGACCGCGCAGGGCAGGAAGACCCGTTCAACCCGGAAAACCCCGGTGACTCCGAAGATAGAAACTATGTCCCACTCTCTGAAGAGGTGGCTAGTCTCGGGGATGACGATTTCATCATCCCCGAGGACCCGCTGGAGCAGGAACGGTTCAAGCGGAGGCTTCAAGCCACCTCCCGCAGCCTAAAGGAACAAAAGAGCAAAATCAAGGCCGAACAGGACACCCTCAACGATCGATAGACCAAAGTCCTAGCCACTGAAGAAGGTTACGACCGTGAACAGCCAATCAAAAGCTATCCCAAGCGAAGATTGCTACTGCAGTGCGACGACGAGGACGTAGAGCCAATACGTCCAACATACGTACACACGTGCTGAAAAGCCGGACTGCCCCCCTAGAGGGCGGGACAGAGAAGCTGACAAAGCCGAGCACCCCGCCGACCCACCTCGGTGTTACAGCAAGGATCAAATGTGGCCCACCTACGAGTACGACCTCCGCCAGGACCTAGACACTCGAGGAGGCCGTACCAAGTCCATCTACAGACCCAGAGAAGACCCGCCCACTCAACGGGAAGGATATTACGATTTTCCAAACCGAAACGATAGAATCCAGGAGTAGCAACGGGCTCAGATGTCCGAAGACCTCCGACGCGATGTAGCCCGAGTTCGGGGTGCCGCACTCCCCCTATGCTTCATGGAGAGGGTAATGCAACACCGATTCCCAGAAGGCTTCAAACCTGTGAACATCAAACCATATGATGGAACCACAGACCTGGCCATATGGATAGATGATTTCCTCCTCCACATCCACATGGCACGAGGAGATGACCTCCATGCCATTAAATATCTGCCACTAAAGCTCAAAGGACTAGCTCGACATTGGTTGAACAGCCTCCCCGAAGACTCTATAGGTTCATGGGAAGAGCTTGAGGATGCCTTTCGAGTGAACTTTCAAGGCACCTATGTCCGACCCCCGGATGCTGACGACCTAAATTGCATTACACAACAGCTCGGAGAGTCTGCCCAACAATTTTGGAACCGATTCCTGATGAAGAAGAACTAGATTGTCGACTGTCGGACGCCGAAGCCCTGGCCGCTTTCAAGCACAATGTCAAGGATGAATGGCTCATAAGGCAGCTTGGTCAGGACAAACCTAGAACTATGGCAGCCCTTACTTCTCTCATGACCCGGTTTTGCGCGGGTGAAGACAGTTGGCTCGCTCGCAAAAACACCAACCCCGACACACCCGGTACATCCGAGGTTTGGGACAGAAACAGAAAGCTGCGACACAGCAAGAGTAAACATCGCCACAACGACAGTGAGGGCGAGGACATGGCAGTAAATGCCAGATTCCAAAATCCAAAGTCTGGACCACGAAAGAAGGCCCCTAAGGGCAACAACGATGGCTTGTTTAGATTGGAAATAATTTTGGACAGGCCCTGCCATATCCACGGCACATCGGAGAAGCCCACCAACCACTCCAACCGTAATTATTGGGCGATAAAACATGCCGGCAAGCTCACAGCCGAAGACTCGGGCAAAAGCCCATGAAGCAAGGACGATGATGAGCCCCGTAGGCTGAATAGTGGAGGCCAGAAACCCTTCCCTTTCGAGGTTAAGACGGTGAACATGATCTACGCAACCCACATACCAAACAAGGAAAGAAGGAGAGCACTGTGAGATGTATATTCCATCGAGCCAGTAGCGCCAAAGTTCAACCCCCATGGCCAGCCTGCCCGATCACTTTCGATCGCAGGGATCACCCGACCAGCATATGCCACGGGGGATCCGCAACATTAGTACTCGACCCTATTGTGGATGGATTCCACCTCGCTAGAGTCCTAATGGATGGGGGCAGTAGCCTCAGTCTGATATATGAAGATACTGTGAGGAAGATGGGGATCGATCCGTCAAGGATCAAACCCAGTAACACCACCTTCAAGGGGGTCATTTTGAGAGTGCAGGCCTGCTGCACAGGCACTGCGACCGCTTGAAGTAGTTGTCAGCGTTCTGGGAATTGGGGTCCCTAGACTTGCCTGCCCGTGGCCCACTGCGTGGGTAAGCCAGCAGGCCGTACGGCCCATCTTCATCAACAAGGCATCCAAGACCCTCGCGAGGCGGACGACACACCTCCTCTAGAGCGGCCTAGTCTGGCAGGCTCACGAGGAGCGGAGATATCAAGGCAAGGAGAACCTCACAAGGCTCTCATGATGTGAGCCATGACGATCGACACCAGGAGGGCGCCAGTGCGCGTAGTGTCCTTGTTTCCTCTTTGGTGCTAGGGAAAGCAGGGCAGGCGAGGAGTACCGAGGCATCAGGCAAAGGTTGCCATTTTGGTGCAACAAGACCAAGATCAGAAGGACAGCAAGACGGAGGTCATCGTGGAGCCCAAGACGGCGTCACCACCAGAGCCTTTGGCAGGCGAAGACCACTTTTGTCAGGATAGCTTGGACTAGCTGTCCCCCTTCAAATTTGCCCGCCATTGTTGGCTCCCTTCCTGCTCAAGATTTGTGAAGAGGACCAGGGCCTCTATAAGTAGGACTAGCCACCACCATAGGCAGGGGACGACATCTTAGATCACTCTCACCCACACAAGTTAGCCATGCACAAGAACACCTCAACCTCAGGAGGCTATTCTTCCCATTGTATTGTTCATCATCAGCCCAAGAGGCAATCCACCACCACCACACTGGAGTAGGGTATTACACCACAACGGTGGCCCGAACCAGTATAAATCTTGTGTCTTTCCGTGTTGCGAGTTCATCGAGTTCATCCGCGAGATCTTAACGAGTCAGGGCGTAGATCGGTGGGAGGAAAAGACTTGGCGCACCCAAGTGTTCGAACCTTAAGGGTTTGTCGGAACCCCACATCCGACATTTGGCGCGCCAGGTAGGGGTGCGCCGTAGCTTTCCTTCCATCGGTTCGTCGCTCCGTCGCTCCATTGTCTCCATGCGGATGCTCGCCGTGCTCGAGCGGAGCGTCGGGCTGCCCTCACTGCCCGTGTTGCTCAGACGGCTCCCATCGGCGGGCCACCACATCATTCTCCGTCTCCCGCCGCCAACGCTGCCATCGGCTCGGTGGGGAACGAGCAGCGAGCGTCTGCCCAGCTGCATCCTTTGGTGCAGCAGGACGGCCGCACCGCCACTCCATCGCTGGCCCCAGCCGGCTCTTCGTCTCATGCACACCGCGCTCCCATGGAGGCGCGAGCCGCACTCCTCGCCGCAAACGAGCTCCTCCGCTACCGCCCAGTCGACGACCTCTATGAGGAGTGGATTGACCACGTCGCTGAGCTCGTCTGCGCCACAGGGGGCTCCCTGGCACCATCCCTCTCCCGGCCTCACCGTCAGCCAACCACGGGCGACGAGGCCCGAGGCGTGCCTCCACCACCTAAGCCCAAAGACGGCGCCTTGGCACCAAGGCGTGCGGCCCCGTGGTGCGATCCTCCATGACCGGTGCCCGCGCGCAAAGAGAGAAGCTGCCAAGAAATCCCACGGCCGCGAGAAGCTGCACACACACTTCCCACACCGCCTCGTCAAGACCGTGCGCCGCTTTGCGGCGGCGCCATGCGGACCTCGACAAGACCAAGCTCCACCTCCAAGGCGGGCCCCAGTAACCACGGCCGGCTGCTGCGCCTTCACCCCTGAGCTGCGCAGTGTCGCCTGGACAGGCAAGTTCAAGCCGGATCTGCCTCCTCGCTATGACGGCACTGCCGGCCCCGCGGAGTTCCTGCAGCTCTATGAGCTGAGCATCGAAGCAGCCAATGGCGACGAGAAAGTCATGGCGAACTGGTTTCCCATGGCTCTCAAGGATGGGGCCCGCACCTGGCTCTTGAACTTGCAGCACGGCTCAATCTCCTCCTGGGACGAGATGCACAACCGCTTCGTCGCCAACTTCCAGGACAGTCGCGACTGCCCACCGGCCGTGACCGACCTGCGCCGCATCAAGCAACAACCAAGGGAGACCCTCCAGAAGTACATTGAACGCTTCAACAACACCCGCCTTAAGATCCACAAGGTCACGGATGAGGCCATCATCTCCGCGTTCTCCGACGGCGTCCGTGACATCAAGATGAAGGAAGAGCTCGCCATCCACAAGGAGCTCTGCACGTCTCAGGAGCCGTTCAACCTGGAAACCAAGTGCGCAAGAGCTGAGGAGGGGCGCCTTTCCCTCCTTGAGCTGCCAGCCGCAGGCACAGAGGAGAAGAAAGCCAAGGCCAAGGACGTGAAGCGCAAGGAAGCGGTAGTGCTAGCTGCGGAGCCCGACACCAAACGGGGCAGAGATCAGCCCGAGTCATCCAAGAATAGTCGACCATTCTGCACCTTCCACAACCTGAACACCCACAACACTAGCGACTGCCAAGAGCTTCGAGCCCTACGTGAGGGACGCTACGGTCGACGCCTCGAGTGTAGCGATCGGGGCTACGGTCATGGAGGAGTACGAGGAGGTGGACACTATGACGACTGTGGCCCGCCCAAGAATGGCGCGACAGGCCTCGTGAGGACCGCTGGTAGGACCACCCTCACGAGGGGCCCTGGAAGGACCAGCCTCGTGAGGATCGCCCCCAAGGCAACACCGGTCTTCCTCCACTGCCGCCATCAAGAAAGAACAACGATCATCATCAGGACGATGTGGCTGGGGGCTTCCAGGAGCCGCGTGCAATCGCCTGCATCTTCGGCGGTGCCTAGGCCCCAGCCTCTCAGCGCATCTTCAAACGGTTCACTCGCGAGGTGAACGCGGCGCTCCCCAAGCTTGAGGCCGCGCGCCCGCTCAAGTGGTCCCAGTGCGCCATCACTTTCGACTCGGCAGATCAGCTCAAGTGCACGGCCACCACCGGCGTCCTCCCGATGTTGTGTTCCCCCGTCATCATCAATGTGCAGGTTACCAAGACCCTCATCGACGGCGGTGCAGGGCTCAACATCATGTCCGTCGACACCTTCGACAACCTCCAAGTGCCATATGAGCAGCTCCAGCCTACCAAACCTTTCTCAGGAGTGACCGACGGCTCCACCACACCGATAGGGCAGGTCCGCCTGCCTGTCACCTTCGGCACGCAACAACTACCGCACCGAGCTCATCAACTTCGACATCGCGCACATCCGCTTGCCGTACAACGCCATCCTCGGGTATCTGGCCCTGTCAAAGTTCACGGCGGTCACCTACCATGGCTACAACGTCCTCAAGATGCCTGGAAGTGGTGGGGTCATCACGGTCCCGTGTAGAGAAAGGGATGCGGTGTGCTCCCTCGAGCGCGCCTTCCAAGCTGCAGCAATCGATGACCTCGACAGCAGAAGTGAGGGCCCTCCGGAGGCCATCCCCAAGAAGAAGCAGCTGCACTGTGCAGGACCTCGAGAGGATGGCGTCGCGGCGGGAGCCTCGTCAGGATCAGCGTCCGTCCCAGGGGCGCCTCCCTCCATCACATAGGAAGGCGTGCCTAGCGCCCTCCTTGGGTAGGGCTCATGGGCTCTCTTCTGGAGGGCCTCAAGCCTTGCCAACCTCACGAGGGAGGCGCTTGGGCGCCACTTGGAGGCATGCCACGCGGCACATTTTCCTCAACGGGACGCAGGGCAAGGGGTGCCCACCGCTCTGGAGTTCATTGCCAAGACCACACAGGAACTGCAAGACGCAAGAGCCATGCACGGCGACAGCCGCTCACAGGGCGCGGCTCACCACCCAGGCGAGGGTGCTGAGCCGCGTGTCTGCATCGACATCCCAGGGCTCAACAGGGCCGTGTCTCAGAAGCGCTTCTGGCCTTCGCGTGTGGGCCCTTGCGAGGGCCCGCCACACAGCTACGTTCGCATGCCCCTCGGCTTGCCGAGCGTGGCGTCGGCCTATCCGCGCGCCATGCGGCATGACCTGGCGGCTCAAGAGGCCAGGTACCGCATCGTCCTGGAGGGAATGGAGACAGTCTTCAGGAAGCCTCCTGAGCCCCCAAAGCCTCCCGAGGCTCAGGGCTCCAGTGGCTCATGAGGAGTCCTTTCTTCGACGCACGCCTTCAGCTGCACCAACTCTGCTTCATCTACAGAACCAGGTGACATCTTCCAAGCTCGTTAAGCTAGGAGCGCCCCTTGGGCTGCATTATTCCCAGGCCGTGTGGGTCCGTCCCTACGACATGTATCCCATTTGATTATGTCTTTAGCTTACCTTGCTGGGGGCGCCCCTCGGGCTGCATCATCCCCAAGCCGCTCGGGCCGGACCCAGTGGCATGTATCTTCCTGCATTTACCCAAGCTGATTTGCCTTCCCTGCTTAACCTGCCTACAGTTATCGCCTGCTCGATTGCCACCCGCCGCGGATACATTCACCCAGTGCAATTCACTTGTGTGTTAAAAGGGGGTCCCGTGAGCATCACGACTCAGGAGCTCTTACTGGCTCTCCAGCCCTCACCCCCTGGCCTTGACCATGACATCGCGACCTGGCATACCAGCGGCGGCTGAGCTCGCTCGAGGGCCGGGACCTGAGGACGTAGAGTGCTTGCACCTAACCGCCTTGCAGGAACACACATTCACAAAGACTCAAGACCAGGTGCAACCCGCCTTGAGGTAGGGCCTCGTGAGTCCCGCGTTGGCTCACGAGTGCCCAGATACACCTCGTAGCCCTGCTGTGCAAACCACGTGTCAGGGCGGGGCTGTACATGCCCCGAGGGCTCCTCCCGGAGGGGGGCCCCATCCCATGCACTAGTGGAAGCACCATGCTCCGCGCTGGCCGTTGACACTGCAGAGGAGCAGCTATGCCCGTGCACAAGCGGAAGCACTATGCTCCGCGCTGGTGATAAACAACTGAGGGCGGCCCCATGATCATACCAACCTCAGGGAGCCCAGAGCTCAGCGTCCGGCCTCACCGCAATGCCTCCCTTCGGGAGAGCCGTGTGAGGGGGCTGGGCATGGGGGCTGCGGTCGGGCCACACCCAAGCGCACGCCACCCCACCAGGTCTCCCGGACCTGGGCGTCGTGCGCCCCTCCCGAGGCCTCGGCGAGGGTAGGTATGGAAATTGTTTGCGCGCCAAGGGGGACTCTTGAGCATCGCGACTCAGGAGCCTAACTGGTCACGTAGCCCCTCACTCCTTGGTCCGTCCTGGTCTCCGGTCAGCCCAATGGCGGTTGAGGTATGCGCGGGGCCGGGCCCTGCCGACGTAGAACATCAGTCTATCCTCGCGAACTCTCCCTATAAGTTGTTTGCGCGTCAAGGGGGACTCCTGAGCATCGCAACTCAGGAGCCTAACTAGTCACGTAGCCCCTCACTCCTTGGTCCGTCCTGGTTTCCGGTCGGCCCAATGGCGGTTGAGGTATGCGCGGGGCCAGGCTCTGCCGACGCAGAACGCAAAGCAAATAGGAAGGTAATCGCAAAATTTCGAAGTAAATATTACAAACATATTGTCCTCACACATTGTCCTCACGATACCAAATGAAAAGCCTAAACGCCTCCCCGAGGCCTAATGCATGTTGCAGGAACAAAACAGGAGAGTAGCCGCAGGTCACCCCTGGACGTCGCCATCACCTGCGGAAGGCGCCACTTCGTGAGCAACGTAGTCTTCGCCTTCACCACCAGCTGCAGGATCGACGACATCGCCGGATAGAGGAGCGGAGACAAAGCCGCGAAACTTCTCCAACAAGGCCTCCACCTGACCTTGCACAGCTGCGGCGGCAGCCTCGTATTGGTCTTCAGCCACAGGCTCTAGCAGCTCGTCAAGACAAGCGTCGGGGTCGCGAAGGTGCAGGTGGGTAAAGACGCGAGTCAATGCAGCTGAAGACAGGACGCGAGCCTCCGCCTCCGCCATAGGACCAACACCGTCAACGACTTCCTCGAGCGCCTGCACCAAGAGAGGAAGCAGCTGGGCAGGGCCGTCCTTGTCGGTGGCCAGCGACCTCTCCAGGCCGTGCTCATAAAGCATCTTCAGCGCCTTGCGGAACCTCTTCTCGAGATCGGCAAAGGCCGCACAGTCTTCGGTCAGGACTCGCGCCTTGGCATCGAGCTCAGCCTCCCTCGCCTTCGCCTCCCACTCCAGCTCTTCCAACCGGCTGTGCTCGGCGGCCTGCGTCCGCCCCAACTCCGCCAGCTCGGCATCACGGTTCTTGACGACGTCCTCCCGGGCCTTCATTTCCCCCTCCTTCACTTGGTGGTAGCGTGCTTCTTCGGCGAGCTTGGTGCGCAGGCCCTGCAATTCGTCCTCCAGCGTCTGGCAGCAGTCGCGGGCAACCTCGTCGTCTTTCAACGCCATCTCACGACCGGCTGCAGCGTTGGCAGCACTCTGCTTCTCCTTCTTAGAAGCCGCAGCGGCCTCGCCCAGCACCGCGTGAACCGTGTAACACCCACGATGTGGCTATATCTCCCACGTGTCGGAGCACGACTTAGAGGCATAACCGCATAGTAGGCAGGTTGTAAGAGGGGTACTCTTTACACATCCCATGTACTGAATAAGAAAGGGATAAAGAGTTGGCTTAAAATCACCACTTCACACAATACATAAATATAGCATTACATCATCCAGATACAAATCAAGGTCCGATTACTGAAGCAAAATAAAAGAAGACAACCCCTAATGCTAGATCCCCGATCACCCTGACTGGGCTCCACTATTGATCAACTGGAAAACGAAACAACACAACGAACACGAACTTCACCGAGCTCCCACTTGAGCTGGGTTCCGTCACCTGCACTGGTATCATCGGCACCTGCAACTGTTTGGAAGTATCTGTGAGCCACGGGGACTCAGCAATCTCACACCCGCGAGATCAAGACTATTTAAGCTTTTGGGTAGGGAAAGGTAGTGAGGTGGAGCTACAGCAAGCACTACCATATATGGTGGCTAACTTATGCAAATAAGAGCGAGAAGAGAAGCAATGCAACGGTCGTGAACTAGAAGTGATCAAGAAGTGATCCTGAAACTACTTACATTCAAGCATAACACCAGAACCGTGTTCACTTCCCGGACTCCGCCGAAAAGAGACCATCACGGCTACACACACGGTTGATGCATTTTAATTAAGTTAAGTGTCAGGTTTTCTACAACTGGATATTAACAAATTCCCATCTGCCCATAACCGCGGGCACGGCTTTTGAAAGTTCATAACCCTGCAGGGGTGTCCCAACTTAGCCCATTACAAGCTCTCATGGTCAACGAAGGATATTCCTTCTCCCAGGACGACCCGATCATACTCGGAATCCCGGTTACAAGACATTTCGACAATGGTAAAACAAGACCAGCAAAGCCGCCCGATGTGCCGACAAATCCTGATTGGAGCTGCACATATCTCGTTCTCAGGGCACACCGGATGAACACTACGTACAACTAAAACCAACCCTCAAATTTCCCTGAGGTGGCGCTGCAAGCGGCTCTGTTTTGGACCAACACTCAGAGGAGCACTGGCCCGGGGGGTTAAAATAAAGATGACCCTTGAGTCTGCAGAACCCAAGGGAAAAAGGCTTAGGTGGCAAATGGTAAAACCAAGGTTGGGCCTTGCTAGAGGAGTTTTATTCAAGGCGAACTGTCAAGGGGTTCCCATTATAACCCAGCCGCGTAAGGAACGCAAAATCAAGGAACATAACACCGGTATGATGGAAACTAGGGTGGCAAGAGTGGAACAAAACACCAGGCATAAGGCAGAGCCTTCCACCCTTTACCAAGTATATAGGTGCCTTAAAGTAAAAAAAGATATAATAATGATATCCCAACAATATCCATGTTCCAACAGGGAACAAACTTCATCTTCACCTGCAACTAAAAACGCTATAAGAGGGGCTGAGCAAAGCGGTAACGTAGCCAAACAACGGTTTGTTATGAAAGGTGGGTTAGAGGCTTGACATGGCAAAATGGGAGGCATGATATAGCAAGTGGTAGGTATCGCGGCATAGAAAAAGAGCGAGCAACTAGCAAGCAAAGATAGAAGTGATTTCGAGGGTATGGTCATCTTGCTTGAGATCCCGCAAGGAAGAAGAACGAGTCCATGATGAAGACAAACAGACGAAGTCGAACGAATCCTCACAACTCCGGAACGGAACCGAAGCTAACATGGGAAGCAACCCGGAAAGAAGCAGGCAACATAGTAAACAACCAAGCATAACATGGCATGATGCACAACCAAGTATGATGCATGTCCGGTTTAATGAGGCATGGCATGGCAAAGTGTACAAACAACACTACAAGTTAAGTGGAGCTCAATATGCATCAGGATGCATATTGACAAAACACCACATTCTATTATTTAGTTCGACCTCGTTATGTACCCAACAATATTAAATGTTCTTAACATGGCAAGGGGTGAAGCAAATGAAAACTACTTATCTAGGCAAGTTTAAATGAGGCCGAAACAACAAGCAACAAGTCCGGAAAAATCCTCATGAGCATATTATAGATTTGGTACTGTTCTGCCCTAAACATAATTTTAGAGTTATTAAACATGTAAAGTAAAGTCACAATGTTAAATTGGGCATTTTTCCACCCCATTTACATATAAAGTTTATTTAAAACCGAGCTATGGTTATTTAGTTATGAATTAAAGCATTTTAACATGGCATAGGAGCAAATTGATGAAAACAACTATTTATACATTTTAAACATAGATGAAAGTTGCAAATTATGAAACTAGACAAAATTCTATGCAAGTTACATATATAACTTTTTTTAATCCGATGCACGATTCTGAAGTTATTATATGTATGAACATTAAGGGGTTTTCTGAGAAACTGCAGTCTCTGGAATAATAACTAAATCGCAGAACTGAAAAAAACATGAGGCGGGCCGAATCTAGCCGGGCCAAAGGAAGGGAAAAAAAAGGAGGCGCTAGGGGGGTTTGCCTCACCATGGGCCTTGGCCTGATTGGGAGGGAGGCTGCAGGAGTGGCGCTGGGCCCTGGCGACTCAAGAAGAAGGGCGCGGTCAACGCGCTTGCGATACAGGGCATCGAGACGCTCGTCCTCCTCTGCAACTGCTTCGATGCAGAGGACGCCGGCGATGCAGGAGGCCGCAGCAGCGGGACTTGGCGGCGGCTTGAGGGACTTGGCGGGGCGCCAGCGACGCGGACGAGACGAAGGAGGACCCCGGGCGGAGAAGCTCTAGGCGGCAGCGCTGGCCCCGAAGCTGCATGAGGCCGAGCTTCAAGGTGGTTGTAGCGGCGACTGTCTGCTGCGGGAGCTGTATCCATGGCGTAGGGCGGGTCTGGGCGACGCAGTCAACGGCGCGGAGCGGGACGATGCGTTGGCGACAGAGACGAGCGGTTCCGTGCGCGTACGGCGTTCTCCGGCGAGGTGGCATGTGGGCGAAGCGGCGACGAGTGGGTGCAGGCGCGGGCGACGCTGCGAGCGGTTCGAGCTCCTTCGAATGGTGCAGAGCGAGCAGAGGCCGGCGGCGAGGCAGGACCGGGGATCCTTGGGCAGAGGCCACGTCCGGCGGATCCCTGGTGGCGACGCGCGGCTTGGGGCTTGCGGCGGAGCTCGTGTGGCACTTCATGGCGATGGGCCAAAGAAAAGGTTCCTGAGAGAGAGAGTGGAGATGTGAGATGAGAGAGAAAGAGAAGCAGGAGGGGAAAGGAGCAGGGCTGTCGAGACTCATCTCCGGCGAGGGTTCGGTCGTCGGTGTCGTCCGGACGACGAGGCAGGGTCGAGGTTGACGGGGAGCTGCGGGAGGAGCTCGAGCAGAGGATCAAGGAGGCATCGGGTGAGGTGGAGTTGGATCAAGGGAAGTGCTGGTGGAGGCGGTGTGGTGATCCAGGAGGTGCTCGGTGGTTGGCCATGTTTGCAATTCGAGGAGGGGGATTGACTGGATGGATGGATCGGGAGGAGATGAAGCTAGTTGGTGGAAGGATCCTGAGTGGGATTCGGTGGAGTGGCGGCGGCGACGAGTGGAGGATGGGACAACTCGCCTAAAATTTAGGGTTGCCCTCTTATATACGTTATTGGATTAGGTTGGGGGTATTCGGGCCCTCCGATTGTAATCGAATGAACGAGAAATAAATAGGTAGGGAGCCCAAACGAGAAAACGGAGATGTTTTGTAGATGTTTGGGGATGATCCGGACCCAACGGTGAGGACTGTCCGGGTTGGGTCCGGGACAACTTTCGGACGCGCGCGCGAGGAGGTCCGATGCACTGTGCAAAGAGGGGTAGGCATGGGCCTAGGTGGACTGTGAGGAAGGGCTTGGGCTGAGAGGAAAGAGGGGGAATGCAGCCTGGCGACTGTTTCCGGAGACCGAAAATGTCCGACGATAGACCGGTTATAATGCCCATATATTTATTCGTTGGGGCGTCAAACGGACTCCAAATGCGATGAAATTTGGCAAGCAACCTACTGACAACAAAACAACATTGCACGCCAACTTTCCTCCCATTCCGAGAACATTTTACGACCACTTATAAAATACTATTTCGGAGGTGCCGCGGGCACGTGCGAGTGTGTGCTCAGAACGGACAACGGGAAGAACGGGGGGACCAAGACGGATGCAAGTTTGAAAACATGATGATGCAATGCACATGATGACATGGCAAGATGCAACACGCAAACGAATGACATGGCAACGACGGCGAATAACTGGGAGACACCTGTCACATCGGTCTCGGGGCGTCACAAACCGCCAAGTCGGAATGGAGCCAGCCTAAAGCCAACTCCAGGCGCCCGGCCACAAGGCGTGGGTCTGCGCCCAGGAGATTCAGCTGCAGCTGGGTCATCTCCGAGAGAGCACGTTCCAGAGTAGCAGCAAGAGCAGAAGAACCTGGAAGTGGAGGTGCAATAGTGGGAGGAGGCAACATCATCACCAGGACCTGGGAGACCGCGACCTCCGGAGCAGCTGGGACCTCGTCAGCCATGCCAGGCGCCGGCACTTCCAGAGCTAGCAGGGCCATGGGGGCTGGTTCCACGTGGCGATGCTCCTCTTGGCCCCGCGAGGACGACCGGGCTGGGGAGATGCAGGCGCTGCTCCCACCTCTCCCTAAGGAAGGAGGCATGGACGCCGCATCCTCCTTCATCTCCTTCGCAGAAGACGTCAGCCTGACCAACCAAGGGCCAGAATTAGGAAATGAAGAATGCAAATAGGGACAAGGCGAAGCTTGAGACACTTACTGATCCACCGCGACATACTTCCGCTTAGGAAGCCTGAAGCCTGACAGCATCGGGGCGGAGGCGGCATCGGGAGGCACCAATGAGGACCTACCCCTCGCCCTTTGGCGGGCATCGGCCTCGGCATCATCAGGAAGGGCGCGGAGGATCTCGGCCGTGCTCAGAGGGGAAGTCTCCCCCACCTCTTCCAGAGTCTTCTCCGGGTCCACCACCTCTTCCCCCTCCCTGCGGGGCTCGCCAAAAGACACCTCCACCGGTTTCGGTGCCACGGGGGCTCCCCGGAGCATCGGCGGCACCAACCCACGCGCATCAAAGGTCAGCCTGGAGGCGACGAATTCCTCCTGATCTTTGCGTTGGAACAGGGGGACGAAGGCGCTTGGTGGGTACTCTTGGTTGTCCCATACTATGAGGCGCAAGACAGCGACCAATTCATTGTCAGGCAGGGCCCCTGGCCTCAGGAGGGTCATGTTCCCCTCTTCTTCAAGCTCCCATAGGGGGCGTGCATGCACCTGGAGTGGAGCTACTCGCAGGGTCAAGAACTCCCTTAGAAGCATGACCCCCATCACCTTTGCCGCCCTCGCGTTGCCCGGTTTCAGGTCAGTCACCATCTGTCCCAACACTGACGAGGCCCGCTCATCAGCAAGCTCCGCCCTGGGCCATCTCCCATGGAAAGAGGGCGCCACCATGGGGAACGCCAGACGCGGATCGGCGCACTTGGCGTCCATCATGACCCATTTGTATCGAATGTTGTCGGCCCTCTTCCCGGTGCTCGAGATCGAGTTGGCCTTGCCGGATGCAACGAAGTTAGCGCATCCAGAGATGTTACCCTCGCTAACATGGAGGAAGAATAAATGGCGCAGGAGCGCCACGGACGACATCACGCCCAGGTACGCCTCACAGTAGTAGGCTAAGATGGAAAGGAGGAGGACAGAGTTGGGATGGAGATGCAACGCCTGCAGCCCGTAGTGGTCGAGGACTTCGTAAAAGAAATCAGAGAAGGGAGGAACCAACCCGACGGCGACGCTGCTCGAGAAGAAGGGGAAGAAGGTGCTTTCCTCGGACTCCGGTGCGTCGAAGGAAAGCCGGAGCTCAGTCTTCCCCCACTCATTGCTCTCGCCTGCCGTCAGCAGGCCCATGGAGGCGAGGCTCTCCTCCGTGACGGTGGGCGCCTCAAGGGCCGGCTCATACCAAGTCGGCGCTGATGAAGCCTTGGCCTTGCGCGGCGCCATGGATTGTAGCTATGGGGTGAGGTTGGCGCGAATCTAGAGATAGCGGTGGCAGAGAGCAAGGAAGGGGATCTGGAGCAAGGCGAGGAAGAAGCAATGAAGGCAAGTGCTGCCTGCGCCAGCCTTTTGTCAGGTCGAGCAGTTGCCGAGGCAGCACGGGGAAGCGGAGACGCCCACGTCCAATTAACCGCCACGCGTCAACCGAGGTCGTGGGCTTTTGGGGCCCGCGATGCTCCATGCTTGACCCTTGGCTTCGCCGCGAAGCCGAGCCCGAGCGCACCTTGGGCATGGGGGCTACTATCGGCATTCTGGGAACGGGGGTCCCCAAACTTGCCTGCCTGTGGCCCGTTGCGTGGCTAAGCCAGCAGGCCGTATGGCCCATCTTCATCAACAAGGCATGCAAGACCTCGCGATGGGCCAAGCCTCGTGAGGCGGAAGACACAAGACCTCCTCTGGAGCGGCCTAGTCTGGCAGGCTCACGAGGAGCGGAGATATCAAGGTGAGGTGAACCTCACGAGGCTCTCGTGATGTGAGCCATGATGATCGACACCAGGCAGGCGCCAGCGCGCGCAGCCTCCTTGTTTCCTCTTTGGTGCTAGGGAAACAAGCGCAGGCGAGGAGTACTGAGGCATCAGGCAAAGGTTGCCATTTTGATGCAACAAGTCCAAGACCAAAAGGATGACAAGACGGAGGTCATCGTGGATCCCAAGACGGCATCACCACCAGAGCCTTTGGCAGGCGAAGACCACTTTTGTCAGGATAGCTTGTACTAGCTGTCCCACTTCAAATTTGCCCGCCGTTGTTGGCTCCCTTCCCACTCAAGATTTGGGAAGAGGACCAGGGCCTCTATAAGTAGGACTAGCCACCACCATAGGCAGGGGACGACATCTTAGATCACTCTCACCCACACAAGTTAGCCAAGCACAAGAACACCTCAACCACAGGAGGCTGTTCTTCCCATTGTATTGTTCATCATCAGCCCAAGAGGCAATCCACCACCACCACACTGGAGTAGGGTATTACACCACAACGGTGGCCCGAACCAGTATAAATCTTGTGTCTTTCCGTGTTGCGAGTTCATCGAGTTCGTCCGCGAGATCTTAGCGAGTCAGGGCGTAGATCGGTGGGAGGAAAAGACTTCACGCGCACCCCAGTGTTTGAACCTTAAGGGTTTCCCAGAACCCCACATCCGACAGTAGTGTTTGGGTCTCCAGACAATTTCCGAAGCTAGGACTTGATCTTCGACATTGCACCTTTTCGCAGTAGCTATCACACCCTCCTTGATCGAACGGTGTTTGCTAAATTCAATGTCTTCCCGCATTACATGTACCTCAAGTTGAAGATGCCCGGTCCTCCGGGCGTCATAACTATCAATGGAAATACATAATGCTCAATTCGGACCGAAGAGCACACCGCGGCCCTAACGGCCGAAGACCAAACCGGCCAATACAGGCCCAGATGCCGACCCACCATAAAGGCCGGTGACAATAGTAAACGGGTTCGAACCCGTTCCCTGTCATGGGAACCCGCATGTGTTCCCCGCAAGTAGGGATGCACGCACCACGACATGCCCACATTCTTCACGCTTCACGTGCCTCATCAGCACAATTTCGCACTCAAAATACCATGGGCGGCCATGAGGCATATATCAATAAATCTAAAGTATGTGGTCAGCTAACCCGCACTTCGGAGTTACCTAGTCTTTGGACGACCAGGGGGCGATTCCTGAACCCCCCACCCCAAGCATAAAGCCTCATCAGCAGGATCCTCACCCCTCAAGGTTTCATTGAAGGTCCCAACCCCCAGCTCTCAGAAGCAAAGGCGCAGACGTGCAGCAGGGCAGAGTGCAGGCTTCGACTCATGCATCAAGGCCCGCGTAAACCTTTACTCTGTAAAACTTCTTCCTTTTTTACAAATAATTCCATGGCAGTTCGAGTTGTACGGCTAGATGTTTCAAGCTTACGAAATAATGAAAATGCCCTTTATGGTGTCTAGCTATCTGCATCTCGCGATTGTCTATTTCCTTTCTGATTCACCCCTCACTCTTCGAACGGCCCGCATGAAAACATGATCGGTAAACTAACCTAGAGCTCGATTACCCCATCAGCTTAGCACCCCAAGTCCGGCACCGCTTCCCGCTGAGTGTTCGGCGTCTCAGATATTTTACTATATGCATCAAGTTCTGAACCATGTCTTAGGTCAATAGTTGGGTTGCCCGGCTCCTGTGCTTTCCCCTTATGTTCCACACATTCAGCTAAGAGGGCAAAGGGAGAACCCCTTTGATTGTATTTTTGGCTCGCCTAGTCAAGTACCTCAGGAGGCGAAATCCAAAAAGTAACCGTCATACTAAGCGTGAACTGGTCGGTGATCCGATGATGAGGTTTGACTCTGAAAATCATTGGCGATTTTGCCATGTCACACGAAGGGTTCGTCTTAACACAAACCACCTGATCAGAAAGGGCAGGCATGTGCCCCCAAGTACATTACAAAATACAGGGGCCTAGTCCTTAGCCCCCACCGTCAAGCTCCTAAGGCTAAGTGAAAGCAGTAAAACCAAATAGTCTGATTGCCTAGTTTTTCTCATGCGCTACCGCCCACGGGCACCAAGACATTGGCTAAGGGTAATAATGCGGAAACAAAACACCCCTCATGACATTCACCTGGGGGCTAAAACCGACGACTAGTAGCTTTTAGAATAAACATATAGCCAAATAGGAGTCAAAATTAAAATCATGACAATATAAAATAAGTCGGGCGGATGCATCATAAAGCATAAGGTCCAATTGGTAAAACTTAATACAGTCATTCAAGCATTACATCTTTTGAACACTAGCCCTCTATCGCCCGCGTGCCATTCATCACCTGTGCAAAGTATTGCTCAGGGTGACGATGCTCTTTTCCCTAGGGCGGAGGACCAGTGGCCATGTCCATTGAATTAATCTTCGGCCAATGCACCATGGACTTTGCTAACACAAGCCTCGCCCCTCAAGGCACACTGAGCGATTCATGGCGTCAATCTGGAGCGGCGCCTCACACAGCTTCTGCACAAGGCCAAAGTAGGTGTCCGGGATGGGCTCGTCGGGCCACAGACTGACACAGAGGTCCTTCACGGCCAGCTCGGATATTCAATGCAGCTCCATCAGTTGCTTCATTTGATTGTGGGGGAGGGGAGGACGCTCGGAATCCAGAAACTATGACCAGAAGAGCCATTGCATGGAGTCCTCCTCGTGAGTAGCATAGTGCCTCGGTGCGGCTGCCGCACCAGAGATGTCGGTGGGAAACGACACCTATGGGGTCACTAGGATCCCTCCTACGGTTGGCAGGCGCGGGGTTGTGCAAAGGGCTGGTCTAGCGGTCAGCACAAGGACCGCTTACCGAGGTTCGGGCCGCGGAGACGCGTAATACCCTAGTCCCGCTTTGATGTATATTTGAGTGTTCTTGAGTTCTTGAACTAGGTACGGTGCCTCTCCAGTTCCAAAGATCCGAATCCCCTCCAGTACGCCTCGAGCCTCCTTTTATAGACAAAAGGGGTCGCCACAGTGGCACATAGGAGGTGGAAAGGTGCATCGCGGCTGAGTCTATCCTCTGGCACCATTGGATAAACGCATTTAATGCGCTACTGACATGCCCCTCTTGCTTTATCGGGGATAGCAAGGAAGCTCGTCCCAGTTCTCGCCGCCTTGCCTGGCTCCGACGCGCCTCCGAGCTGACAAGGCGTTGTAGCGCCACGTTGGCTGGCTGCTTGGCTAGCGTGATGGCGGAGCCTTCACGAAGATCTGCATGCCACCACGCAGGTGCTTGCTGAGTCGGTGTGGAGGCCGCACGCTGCCACAGACGCCTGCCCAACTGGTTGAGCTAGTAGCTGCATGGGAGCAGCGATGGAGTCTTGGCATACGTGGGCCTAGCTGCGGCCCCACAGACGTCCTCGACAAGGGTCTTGCCGAGGGCCCGGCAAGGGTCTTGCCATGGCACCGCGGTTGTCCCCAACAAGGATCTTGCCGGGGGCTCATGGATTTCCTTGGCAAGGATCTCGCCAAGCATCGTCATCTTCTGGTTCTCATCTGATCTTGCGTATTTATGATATCTACAAAGATCTGCATGCCACCATGGAGGTGTCTCCTGAGCCATAGTTTTGACATGGCCGATGGCGTCGGAAACCCTTGGGCTCAAGGGTGGCACACTCTACTGGTGTCAGGCAAGTTGCCCCGGCAAGGATCTTGCCGGGGCTGCGGAAGCCACCCCGGCAAGGGTCTTGCCGGGGGAGTCCACCTCACCCTCTTGCTCTCTTTGCACCCCTGGTCTTGGCGTTGCTCTGGCTGTCTTGCGCTCCGGCATCCCTCCTCTGCCCTGCTCAGTGTGGCCATGGGCGCAGCTCTGACTGCCCGTGCACAAGTAAAGGGGTGCAAAAGGATAGCCCCTACTTTTGTACACCGACAGGAGCCCCCGGACTGGGCCACACATAAGCGCGACGCGTTGTTGGGCTAGGCCCAGAACGGTGCGCTGGCAAGCGGGGCGGATTTTTATTGCAGTAACTTTCTCGTCCGCTGCGCTTCCCCACGACCCGCATTGAACGTGCGACGTGAGGGGTCATGTGTGACGTGGGGGTCATGCGTGGGGCGGTTTCCGCACGCATGCGTCACATCGCAGTAGGTGGTAAAGATGCGGCCCGCGCCTTCCCCGTAAAAAGGAATAACCGCGGGCGCGCTGCTCATTTACCCTTTGTGCCCTCTCCAATCTCGGAACCGCCATCCGCTCCTTCTTCCTCCTCAAGCTCTTGCTCTCGCTCGCCGCCGCCACGTTTTTGCTAAACTTCCTCCTTCACCTCTCGCAGCCGCCATGGCACCCAAAACCAGCAAAGGAAAATGAGTGGCCAAGGATGCCCGGGGGACGGACCCGCTGGAGAGTGAGTCGGCGGCGCGGCGGACGCAGCTCACCTACTTTCCCTCGACGGTCGATGCGGTCCACCTCTGGGACAACTTCAAGCCCCTGTGGGGGTGCAAGACGGGGGGAGAGACGACGGGGCAACCAGCCACGCGCATCATCCCCGCCGATTTTTCCAAGGCCGGCCCGAATCGGAACCCATTTTTCGCCAACTACTTTTCCTGCGGCCTCTGCCCCCCTTTCTCCGATTTTTTCAACGATGTCATGCATACCTATGGCTTCCACCTTCTGGATTTCTCTCCAAATGCCATGGCATGCATGGCCCTTTTTGCCCATCTCTGTGAGGGCTTCACCGGAGTGCATCCCAGCATGGCGCTTTTCCGCCACTACTTCTACCCTCGGATCCAGAGGGGAGGTGCCATTTCCGGTTGTGTCGCCTGGATCCCAAGGACCCTGGAGAAGGGGAGGTATCCAGAGGATGCTCAAAAGGAGAGGTGGGAGGAGTGGGGGAGCCGGTGGTGCTGGATTGAGGAGGAGGACCCACAGGAATTTTGCCAGGTTCGCCAGGCGCCGCCGGTTCGTAGAGACGACTGGGGCTATGTCGCCCAGGATGGGAAGCTCATGGTCGCCATCACCAGAATCCATCGCCTAACTGTTGCCAGGCTCACCCTGGAGATGATTGGGGCAGATTTCATCCGCCAACACATCGCTCCACTACACAACAAGGGGAGGCCGGCCTGACTCTTCACGAACGCGGCTGACATCAAGCGGCTCCGCCCCGGCCTGAACCACAACTTCACGGTGATGGGGCACGCCCACTTCTGCGAGTGGCTTTTTCAGCTTGACGTGAACTGATATGTCTCCAACGTATCTATAATTTTTTGATTGCTCCATGCTATATTATCCACTGTTTTGAATGTTTACGGGCTTTATTACACACTTTTATATCATTTTTGGGACTAACCTATTAACCGGAGGCCCAGCCCAGAATTGCTGTTTTTTGCCTATTTCAGTGTTTCGAAGAAAAGGAATATCAAACGGAGTCGAAACGGAACGAAATCAACTGGAGAAGTTATTTTTGGAAGGAAAGCTACCGGATGGACTTGGACCCCACGTTAGGAGCCAAGGGAGGTGCTCATGAGGGTGGGGGGTGACCCCCCAAGGGCGTGCCCCCTGCCTCATGGGGCCCCCGAAGCTCCACCGACGTACTTCCTACACCCATATATACTCACGTACCCTAAAACTTCCAGAAGAGAGATTAGATCGGGAGTTCCGCCACTAGAAGCCTCCATAGCCACCAAAAGCCAATCTAGACCCGTTCCGGCACCCTGCCGGAGGGGGCGATCCTTCTCCGGTGGCCATCTACATCATCTCGGTGCTCTCCATGACAAGGAGGGAGTAGTTCTCCCTCGGGGCTGAGGGTATGTACCAGTAGCTATGTGTTTGATCTCTCTCTCTCTCTCTCTCTCTCTCTCTCTCTCTCTCGTGTTCTTGAGATGACACGATCTTGATGTATCGCGAGCTTTGCTATTATAGTTGGATCTTATGTTTCTCCTCCCCCTCTACTCTCTTGTAATGAATTGAGTTTCCCCTTTGGAGTAATCTTATCGAATTGAGTCTTTAAAGATTTGAGAACACTTGATGTATGTCTTGCCGTGTGTATCTGTTGTGACAATGGGATACCACGTGATTCACTTGATGTATGTTTTGGCGATCAACTTGCGGGTTCCGCCCATGAACCTATGCATAGGGGCTGGCACACGTTTTCGTCGTGATTCTCTGATAGGAACTTTGGGGCACTCTTTGAGGTCCTTTGTGTTGGTTGAATAGATGAATCTGAGATTGTGAGATGCATATCGTATAATCATACCCACCGATACTTGAGGTGACATTGGAGTATCTAGGTGACATTAGGGTTTTGGTTGATTTGTGTCTTAAGGTGTTATTCTAGTACGAACTCTAGGGATATTTGTGACACTTATAGGAATAGCCCAATGGATTGATTGTTCCCCCTGGCCCTCGCCGGCAAGCCGTGCGCCTGGCTGCTCAACCTCCCGGGATCCACAGTGACATCCTGGGGGGAACTCTGCGACCTCTTTGCTATGCGCTACGTGGCGCTGGCACACCATGCAGTCGCGGCACTGCTGGGTGGCTCCCAAGCGCCTCCTTCAGATCGCCACGTCAAGCCTTTCTTCCGCCAGATTGGGGCAGCCTGCAGGCGCCCGGGGGCTTCGCCGGGTTAGGTTGCGCCGGAGGCCGACCTCACCTTTGACTCGGAAGACCACCCCGGCTCCACCGCCGGCTCCGGGATGCTCCCGATGCTCTACACGCCCACCATCTGCAATGTGGCCGTCACCAAGACCATCATTGACGGCGGCGCCGGCCTCAACTTGCTCTCCGTGGAAGCCTTCAGCCTTCTTCATGTGCCGCTCAAACGGCTCGGCCTCAGCAAACCCTTCACAGGAGTGGGTGGTCGAGTTGCTCACCCTCTGGGGCAGATCCACCTCCCTGTCACCTTTGGCACGCGAGACAACTATCGCACCGAGATGATGGACTTTGACATTGCCCGCATCAGTCTCCTGTACAATGCCATCCTCGGGGTACCTGGCTCTCGCTCAGTTCATGGCGGCGACTCACCCGGCCTACAACTTCATGAAGATGCCAGGGTGCAAGGGCGTCCTCACCATCAGGGGGGGCTCTAAGGAGGCCGTGGCGGCACTCAGGCTCGCCTTCAAGATCGCGGCAGCAGCACAGCCAGCTGGCGTCGGTACACCCGAGGCCAAGGAAACCACGCCCACCAAGAAGAAGCATCTATTCACTCAAGACAAGGCGGAGACCAAGAAGGTGCAGGTCGACGAGGACGGATCTTCAAGAGCCACCTTCACCATAGGAACCGGCCTTGACCTGGGACAAGAAGAAGCTTTGGTGAGGATTTTGCACGCGAACAAGGAGATATTCACGTGGGATCCCAATCAGCTGGTAGGGGTCCCGAGAGAGGTAATCCAGCATCATCTCAGGGTGTGCCCCAATGTACGCCCTGTGAAGCACCGAGCAAGAAGGCAGTCCACAGAGAAGCAAGCCTTCATCGTCCAAGAGACACACAAGCTGGAGGCGGTAGGTACCATCCGAGAAGTTCGATACCCCGAATGGCTGGCGAACCATGTCGTGGTACCGAAGAAAGGCGGGAAGGAACGGATGTGCATCGACTTCACCAACCTCAACAAAGCGTGCCCCCATGATCCGTTCCCGCTTCCACGCATCGACCAAATCGTTGACTCCACCACCGAGTGCGACTTGCTATGCTTCCTGGATGCATTCTCAGGATACCACCAAATCAAGATGGCGGCGGAGGAAGTGGAGAAGACAGCCTTCCTGACACCATGCGGGGTGTACTGCTACACCTGCATGCCCTTCGGGCTGCACAACACGTGCGCAACTTTTCAACGGTTGATGCAAATCGCCTTGGGGTGGCAGCTCGGCAGAAACACAGAGGCCTACGTTGATGACATAGTCGTCAAATCTCGCAAGGCGAGGACGTTGTTTCAAGACCTAGGGAAGACCTTCGAGACCTTGCGCCAAGTGAACTTGAGGCTTAACCCGGAGAAGTGCGTGTTTGGCGTCCCCTCCGGCAAGCTACTGGGGTTCCTCGTATCCCACATAGGGATCGAGGTGAACCCGGAGAAGATCAAGGCCATCGAAGACATGAGCCCACCGCAGACCCTCAAGGAAATGCAAAAGCTAGCAGGGCGGGTGACCGTGTTAGGGCGTTTCATCTCCAAGCTAGGCGAGCGTGCCTTACCCTTCTTTAAGCTCATGAAGAAGAGGGGCCCGTTCGAGTGGACCCCGGAGGCCGACCGGGCCTTCCAAGACCTCAAGAAATACCTCACCACCCCCTCCCAGTAATGGTGGCACCGTGGCATCTCGAGCCTCTGGTGCACTACCTTGCCGCCACCCCGTATTCCACCAGCACGACACTGGTGGCAGTTCGGGAGGAGCGCCAAGGCAAGGGTGTGCCACGCCAAGCCAGAGCTGATGCAGCGCGGGGTCAGAAAGGCGCGACAAAGCCATCAGCGGCGGAAGACCAAGCTCAGCAGGGTAACATCGCAGAAGCTCCTGAGGACGGCCAGGTCTCAGGAAATCCACCACCTCAGGATATGCCGCAATCTCCGCGGGACCCGAGCCTCGACAGTGTGCCAGCCCTCATCGAGCATCCGGTGTACTTCGTCAGCACCGTACTGCGGGACGCGAGGGCGCGCCACCCCATGCCGCAAAAGCTCCTGCTTGCACTCTTGGTGGCCTCACACAAGCTACGGCACTACTTCCAGGGTCACCCCATCAAGGTCGTCTCAGCCTACCAATTGGAGAGGGTGCTCAGGAGCCCTAACTCAGCCAGAAGGGTTGATGAGTTAAACATCGAGTTACAAGCATTCCATCTGGAGTTCAGCACTACAAGGGTCATCAAGGGAGCTGCGCTCGCCGATTTTGTGGCAGAATGGAGACCGGTCCACCTCCCCGGCTCTTGAAGAAGGAGAAGACCGGTCCACCTCCCCAGGAAGCGAGGCATCAGGCGGCTGGGTCATGTATTTTGATGGCGCCTTCACGCATCAGGGCACGGGGGCTGGAGTAGTGCTCATCTCGCCCACTCAGGACAAGCTCTACTACGCCATGCAACTCTGTTTTCAGCATGGCGAGAAGGTCTCCAACAACATCGCAGAATACGAAGGCCTCATAGCTGGCCTGAGGGCTGCGGCGGCTCTAGGGGTGAAGCGTGTCACTGTCAAGGGCGACTCGCAGCTCCTCGTCAACTTTTCCAACAAGGTATATGAGCCAAAGGACGAGCACAGGGAGGCCTACCTCGCGGAGGTGCACAAGATGGAAAAGCAGTTCTCGGGCCTGGAGCTGCAGCACGTGCCCCGGGGCACCAACAAGGAAGCCGATGACATCGCTAGGAGAGCATCCAAGCGGCACCGCAAGAGCCCGGCGTCTTCGAAGAGCGGCTCTTCAAGCCATCAGCTTCGCCACCTCTCTCGAGCATGAGTCAGCGTCGGGAGGAACTCCCGCAGCCCCCGGCCACGGGAGCCCCAGCCTGCGGCCCGACCTCAGGAGCTTGGCTGCTCTTGGCGCTCGATCCCCAGGAGGAGTGCTGGATCAAGGAATTCAAGGAGTACCTGATGCACAGGATGCTGCCGGAGAAGGAAGAGGACGTGGAGCGCGTGGCTCGGCAGGCCACGGCATACTGTATCAAAGATGGCGAGTTATACAGGAAACGACCGAATGATGTCACGCTGCGCTGCATCACCAGCGATCAAGGAAGGGAGTTGTTGATTGACATACACGGCAGTGATTGCGGACACCACTCGTCATCACGGACCCTCGTCGGCAAGGTGTTCCGCAGTGGGTTCTATTGGCCTACAACACTCAACGACGCGGCCGAACTGGTGAAGTCCTGTGAAGCTTGCCAATTCCATGCCAAGAAAATCCATCAGCCTGCTTAGGGCCTCCAAACCATCCCGCTCACATGGCCATTTGCGGTCTGGGGGCTAGACATCCTAGGGCCGTTTCCCTGGGCTCCAGGGGGCTACCGCTATCTCTACGTCGCCATCGACAAGTTCACCAAGTGGGCGGAAGTGGAAGCCGTCCGTACCATTCCAGCCGGCTCTGCTGTCAAGTTCATCAAGGGTCTCATGAGCCGCTTCGGGGTCCCCAACCACATCATCACAGATAACTGTTCGCAGTTTACTAGCAACCTCTTCAAAACCTACTGTGCTAATCTTGGAACGCAGATCTGCTACGCTTCGGTGGCCCACCCCAGGAGTAACGGTCAGGCCGAGCGCGCTAACGCTGAGGTCCTGAGGGGCCTCAAGACCAGGACCTTCAAGAAGAAGTTGGAGGCCTGCGGCAGTGGCTGGCACGATGAGCTCCAGTCCGTGTTGTGGTCCATCCGAACCACTGCCACCAAGCCAACGGGCGAGACCCCATTCTTCCTCGTCTACGGAGCTGAAGCAGTCCTCCCTCACGAGGTCAAGCATCGCTCCGCATGGGTCCTAGCGTTTAACGAAATGCAGCAGGACGCCATGCGGGGGATGGATCTCGTGCTGGGGGAGGAACGCCGTCGCGAACCCGCATTGAGGACAGCAAGGTACCAACAAGCGATGCGGCGATACCACTGCCGCAACATCCGCTCCAGGACGCTCGAGGTGGGCGACCTTCCTGAGGTGGGTCCTCTCCAGGGAAGGGCTGCACAAGCTCTCGCCCATGTAGGAGGGCTCGTTCAGGGTCGTCCATGTATCCAGGCTGGGTGCAGCGCGCCTGGAGACGCAGGACGGGATACCTATCCCGAACGCCTAGAACATCCAGCACCTCCCGAAGTTCTATCCATGAAGCAAGGCCCAGAGCCTGAGAAGCAAGGCCCAGAGCCTGTGAAGAAGGCCCTGTGCCTATGAAGAATCACCGCCCGTGACACTCTCACGTAATAATGAGTGGGGCTGTACACGCCCCGGAGTCTCATGAGCGCCGACCTCAGGCCCTGGGGCTCCCTCCCACGCCTTGTGGACATCACTTAGCTCCGTGCTGGTGAGAAGACTTGAAGACTAGATTAGGTGTCGGACGCGGCTTTTCATTTGCTTTTCGTAGTTGACTCGCTTTTCCTCAATCAAAGTTTGCCTTTGGCGTTCCTTACCGATTTGATTCCTTCGCCTCTCACTCCACTTTTCCGGCTCGAATTTGCTCGTGTTCTCTCTCTCTCGCATGCCTCGCGAGGGGGCTAGGCAGGTGCCCTCGCGAGCATTTTTTTCTCCTTTCTGCCTTCTCGCGAGCCACCCTCGTTCGATCCCAAAGGCTGGCGCACCTCTCCTAGTCCATGCCCCTCGGGTACCGCAACACAAAGCGATAGGTCAGGGCCAGGATGAACGGCAAATCTTTTAACGCACTTCCTAACGAGTTTTTCGTAGTTCCTGAGCGAATGCAGGCCACCGAGGCAAGATGAATGCAAGGAAATAAACGCTTCGCGAGGAAGAGGACGTCCTGAGTATACCAGGTTAAGTTATCTTTGCGCAAAATAATGACACAGCACGAGAACAACACACATACTGATATAACCAAGGAACCATAGTTCGATACACGCCCCCCTGGGCCCATGCTGGTTTCATTCTTGATGCGGGAAAAGAGCAAAACAAAAGTAGCGTTGCAGCGATCCGCGAGGACAGGCACCTAGCACTACCCCGAGCCTAGCCAGATCCTTCCTCATGCTTCACGGAGGTGCAGTGACGAGACGACCCACCGCCGCCATCAAGACGGGCATGGCGGCGTGGTGGCTGGGCATAGCCGCCACTGCTGGAGCTGTAGCCAGAGGAAGAGTCGTCGTAGCTGGACGAGACACGATCGCCGGCGAGGGCGGGCTCGCCCTTGTCCTCGCCGCGGCCGTCCCCAAGGCCGAGTACCTCCTCATCGTCGTTCGCCTTGGGGCAGCACCCAGCGCGGTGACCATCTTCCCCAAACACCCTCACATAAAGGGTCGACCCACCATTGTACCTGAAGTGGAGGGTGCACTGCCTGCCCAGGTCGTGCGCGCGGGCGAGTGTCTGCCAGCCGCGGGCCAGGGCTATGTTGCCCACAGCGGAAGTCTCGACCACAACCCTAGAGACCTTGCTGCAGCAGCCATCTGCCAGCAGCCAGAGTCCGCTTGGACCAAAGGCCGGCAGTTCGCTGGTGAAGAAGCGCGGGAGTTGGAGCCAGTTGCCAGCCGGGTTCTCTCACCAGACAACGAACTCCGGCGACACCTTTGTCGTGTGGAAGCGCGGATGAGGAGGCCACGCCACCATGGCATGCCTCCCCTCATCAATTGGACCACCATGGCTGGGATGACCCACTCTGCGTGTCGTGGCACTGTCTCGACAATGAGCCACAGCGAGGGTCGCGGCATGTTTGCGTGGGCGGCCGCGGCTGCGCTTGGGCGCCGGGGAGCCAGGTCCCTCGCGAGGGGCTTTTCCCTTCTCAGCAGCGGAGAACTTCCTTCGTGGTGCCATGGGTATCACTGCAAGTGATGGAGCGAGGAGGAAGGAGCAAGCAAGGAAGGAAGAGATGGGCAATGGGGGCTCCGCCCCCTCCCCATTTATAGCAAGGGAAGGCCAACCGGTGTCTCCCACGATCACAGGTAATGATGGTTTCCTTGCATGTAGCGGGGACCTGACAAGTCGAGCAGTTGCCGAGACAATGCGGGGAAGCGGAGACTCCCACGTCCAATCAACCGCCATGCGTCAATCGAGGCCGCATGCTTTTGGGGCCCACGGTGCTCCGAACTTGGCCCTTGGCTTCGCCACGAAGCCAAGCCCGAGCGCACCTTAGGCTCGGGGGCTACTGTCGGCGTCCTAGGAACGGGGGTCCCCAGAATTGTTTCCTGCGGCCTGCGGAGTTGCTAAGCCAGCAGGCTGTATGGCCCATCATCACCAACAAAGCATCCAAGACCCTCGCGAGGGTCCAAGCCTTGCGAGGCGGACGACGCAAGACCTCCTCTGGAGTGGCCTAGCCAGGCAGGCTCACGAGGAGTGGAGATATCAAGGCGGGGCAAACCTCACGAGACCCTCGTGACGTAAGCCATGATGCACGGCACCAGGAGGGCGCCAGGCGGGCGCCAGCGGGTGCAGCGTCCTTGTTTCCTCTTTGGTGCTAAGGAGGCCAGCGCAGGCGAAGAGTATCGAGGCATCAGGCAAAGGTTGCTATATTGGTGCAACGAGACCAAGACCAGGAGGACGGCAAGATGGATGTCATCGTGGAGCCCAAGACAGCGTCACCACCAGAGCCTTTGGCAGGCGAAGACCACTTTTGTCAGGATAGCTTGTACTAGTTGTCCCCCTTCGAATTAGCCCGCCATTGTTGGCCCCTTCCCGCTCAATATTTGGGAAGAGGACTAGGGCCTATATAAGTAGAGCTAGCCACCATAGTAGAGGCATCTCATCTTAGCTTGATCCAACCCGATCAAGAGCCTACTCACAAGAACACCGCAACCTCAGGAGGCTGTTCTTCCCTTGTACTGTTCATCATCAGCCCTAGAGGCAATCCACCACCACACTAGAGTAGGGTATTACACCACAATGGTGGCCCGAACCAGTATAAATCTTGTGTTTTCCTATGTTGCGAGTTCGTCGAGGTAGTCCGCGAGATCTTAGTGAGCTAGGGCGTCGATTGGTGGGAAGGAAAGACTTCGCGCGCACCCTAGTGTTCGAACCTTAAGGGTTTGCCAGAACCCCACATCCGACATTTTTATTCTTTCGAACTTTGATCTTGACTTCGCCTCATTCCCCTTCTCGGTATCTAGATCCTTCCTTGGCGGACCGGGAGGACGTGGACACTGTCATCGAGGAGGTCGCCAGGGATGCCGCGGCCGAGGCCGACGAGATCGTCGCTGAGGAGGCCGCCCAGGATGTTGCTGAGGACGCCTCCAAGGGGCCTGCCAAGGAGACTGGCGAGGCCGCTGCCGAGGAGGCCGACAAGGGGCCTGCCGGGGAGGCCAGCAAGGCCGCTGTCGAGGAGGAGGTGGTTGACGACAATCCTTCCTCCTCCGCCGCCTCTGGCTCGGGCAAGTATCTGAAGCTGAGCGACGACCTGTTCGTCCACCTCCCCTGGACGGCGAGCACCAGGGCGCCCGCTGAGGGGGAGGTGTTCGACGATGAGGTGCTTGCCGCCGCTAGGCTCGAGGCTGTTAACGAACCGAGCGTCAGTGGCGGTGGTTCCTAGGAAGAGCGGCTCCTTCAAAGCATGAGCGCCAACTTCCACAAGCTTCATGCACTTCACCGTGCCCGCCTGGACAAGCCCAAGTCCAGGATGTCAGCGGTGGACAAGGCGGAGGTGGACCTCGAGGGGCGCGTTGCCGAGACGCAGGCTTGGTTCCGCCAGGCCTGTGAGGAACTGAAGACCGACCAGGATCCGCTGGCCGAGCGCAAGCTAGAGCTTTTCATGAAGCAGGCCGATATCGAGAAGGCCCAGGAGGCGGCGAGTCAATAGGCCACCAAGGACAAGGCCGCTTGGTGTCAGCACCAGGCTGAGCTGAACTCCCAGGAGGAGGACCTTGCCGCTCGAGAGGAGAAACTCACGGCGATACTCTGCGGTAAGGATGAGGAGGTCAAGGATCTTGTCATGCAGCGGACCCAGGAACTGGAGCAGACGCACGATGAGGCCCTCAATGCTCAGGCCGAGGTCCATGCCGGCAAGGTGAACGAGCTGGAGGTGGAGCGGGACGGGCTGAAGAAGTAGATCCAGGAGCTGACGGGGGAGAGGGACGCGGCCAAGGGCGCCTTGGCTGACGCGCTGGTCGCAGTCCTCAACAAGGTCGAGCTACTCTCCACGGCCAACGAGAGTTAGTTTAGCAGTTCTTCATCGCCATGGCTCCCAAGAAGAAGACGATCACAACAATCGGTTCGTCGGGGGCCAAACGACCCGTACTAGTGCAGGTGAGTGGTGGGGCTGTCGCGGACGGAAGTCGAGGCACGGCCCGCGAACACCAACATCACTTTGGCAGCCAAAGCCTGGCGAGCGGCATCGTTCGTGCGCGAGACGACGGGCCGCACACCACAAAATCCAAAGACAGAGCCGGGGCCCCGGCAGGCGGCCCGGGGCCCTTGGGGCAGCGTGGCGACTTCCGAGGCACCTAGACCGGCGCTCGTGACACGCTCCTCCCAGGTTGCGTGCGACGAGCAACATCACCCCGCTGGTGACCCTGGGCGCTGCCGGGGGAAGAGTCTCGTGCATCATCTGCGGGACGTAGAAGGCCAGCATGCACGCCGAGATGCTGGGGAAAACGGTGCACGACCGCCAAGCCGTGATAAAGCTCCTTCTAATACGGTTAGGAGTCGGAGCGCGCCACGGTCCATGCAACTTTCGCCGCCACCCACACTAGCAGAAGCTTTGGCACGCGCGCAGTTGCTACTCGACTTTCCTCCTCTACACCGATACTGGTTGCACCTAGAAGGAAGGTGAAACCCTATGCAAGTACATATAGAGGTTCAGCCGGGTGCAGTACAACATCCCAGATGTTCATCCCGCCACCGTGATCAGGGCATTTCATCAGAATGTGCGCAACCGCAAGATGCGTGAAGAGCTGGCGATGAACAAGGTCAAAGATGTGGCCAAACTTTATGTTCTGGCCGATAGGTGTACTCGAGCTGGAGAGGGGAGGAAGTACCCCGGCGAGGATGCCGGCACGGAAATTGACTCCACAGACGAAGGCACAACCACCTCGATGAAGAAGGGCCGACACCGCAACAGGAAGCGCAAGGGCAAGACCGTGCTTGCCGTCGAGAGATCCGAGGACACCGGCGCTGCCAAGAAGGCCAAGACAGACGACCCCGACAAGGAAATTGCTGGGTGCGCCGCCTGCCGGGCCTTGGAGGCTGCCGACAAGCTAGGAGGCTTTGACAAGCAATACTGCAAGATCCACCGCACCAAGGGCCATGACCTCCAGAACTACCGGCAAGTCGAGCTGCTTGCTGAGAAGCAAAAGGCTGAGTACGAGAGGCGGGACAAGGATAAGGGCTAGGATGGTGCCAAGGGATCCGGCAAGAAGCGTGGCAGCCAAGGAGGTCGCCACAGAAAGGATAACCAGCAAGAGAGGCCTGCTCGGGGCCGCGACAAGAAGCAAGGAGATGATGATCATGACAAAGATGACGAGTCCGGCGAGCATGAGTTCTAGAAGGCTACGGAGGCCATGTGCATCGATGGTGGCGCCTCACTGCACACCTCTCACCACCAGCTCAAGTAGTGGGCACGTGAGATCACAGCAGCGGAACCATCGCTCGATGCTCAGAAGCCACTAAAGTGGTCCAGCATGCCTATCATTTTTTACACCGAGGACCACCCTGATCGCACAACTGCAGTCGGGTGTTTGTCGTTGTTGGTCTCTCCAACAATATGCAACCTCAAAGTGACCAAGATGCTAGTTGATGGCAGGGACGGCCTGAATTTGAGCTCGCCCGTTGTGATCAAAAGGTTGTAGATTCCTGATGGAGACCTCGAAGAGACAGGCACGTTTCAAGGGGTCAACCCGGGGAGGAGTCAGCCGAAGGGTAAGGTCACGCTGCCCGTGACGTTTGATGGCAAGTTAAACTATATGATGGAGAGGATTGTTTTCGATGTAGCCGAGATCCCCTTGCCCTACAACGGGATCCTCGGCCGCCCGGCACTAGCCAAGTTCATGGCGGTGTCGCATTATGCCTACAACACGCTGAAGATGCCGGGGCCGATGACCATCATCACCATCCCCTCCGACAAGAAGGACGCACTGATCTGCACCGACCAACTCTACCGAGAAGCAGTTGCAGCGACTGCCGCCAAGGCACTCGCTCTTGCCGCTGGAGCCCTGGCAGGAAAGAAGACCGGCAAGACCTCTCACACCCACTCCGGCAAGCGCACCTCTTCGGAGTGTTGTGCTCCCTTTGAGGACGTGCCAGAGAGCTCCACCGGCAAGAGCAAAAATCCAGAGCTGCGCCACCAGAGACCAAGAGGGTGTCCGTCGAGGAGGATGGCACGGGAGGGGCTTTCACCATAAGCTCCACCCTAGACAGCAAATAGGAAAGCGCGCTCATCACGTTCCTACGGGCGAATGTTGACATGTTTGCATGGCAAGCATCCGACATCTCCGGCGTTCCCAGGGAGGTGATTGAGCACCATCTTGTTGTCTGTCCTCATACACGACCTGTCAAGTAGAAGGTCGGGAAGCAAGCTTTGGAACGACAGGAGTTCATTACAGAGGAGATCAGGACATTGGAAGCGGCAGGCTTGGTGAGAGGAGTACTCCATCCGACGTGGTTGGCCAATCCGGTGGTGGTGCGCAAGGCAAATGGGAAGTGGAGGATGTGTATTGACTACACAGATATCAATAAGGCTTGTCCCAAGGACCCTTTCTTGTTGCCGCGCATTGACCAGATTGTTGACTCCATGGCCGGGTGTGATCTGTTGCCATTCCTTGACGCCTACTCGGGGTACCACCAGATCTTCATAACAAGAGAAGATGAAGAGAAGACATCGTTCATCACCCCATGTGGCATGTATTTCTTTTTACGGATGCCTTTCGGGTTGAAGAGTGCTGGCTCGACATTTGCAAGGGCAGTCCAGATTGGTTTTGAGCCCCAGTTACATATAAATATGGAAGCTTATATGGATGACATAGTGGTCAAAACCAAGGACAAGGCGACACTTGTACAAGATTTGGAAGAGACGTTTGCAAATCTACGCAAGATCGACCTCAAGTTGAACCCTGAGAAGTGTGTCTTCGGTGTTCCATCCGGCAAATTTCTCGGGTTCTTTGTGTCACAGCGTGGGATCGAGGCGAATCCAGACAAGATCAAGGCTATTGAGCAGATTGAGGCGCCCAAGCGGATCAAGGATGTGCGTCGACTCACTGGTTACGTTGCCGCCATGAGCAGATTCATCTCCAAGTCTGCTGAGTGCGCCCTTCCCTTTTGCAAAATCTTGAAAAAGGCGGGCCCAATGGAATGGATCCCAGAGGCCGAAGCAGTGCTGCAAGATTTGAAGAAATACCTCTCCTCTACACCGATACTGGTTGCGCCAAAACCACAAGAGCCATTGTTGCTGTATCTGGCGGCAACGAATCAAGTGGCCAGTGCCACGCTAGTGGCGCAGAGGGAGGTCGACGAAGAGGCAGTGGTAATGGCAGGACTGGCGGATGGCAAGCCATAGCTCCCCCCAGCAGGGCCTGGTGCCGGCAATGCAAGGCCCCCGGTAGAGTCTGGCGTTGACAGGATAGAGCCTATGCAACCAAACGGAGTGGTGCAGAAGAAGAAAATGATGCAGCACCCGGTTTACTTTGTCAGCTCCCTCTTGCAGGGGGCTAGGTGAAGGTACTCCGGTATGCAGAAATTGCTCTTCGGCCTCCTTATGGCCTCGAGGAAGCTGTGTCATTACTTCCAAGCACACGAAATCACCGTCGTCACCCGCCTCCCGTTGCAACGGATATTGCACAACCCAGATGCAACCGGGAGGATTGTGGAGTGGGCCGTGGAACTATGGAGCTTTGGTTTGAAGTTTGAAAGTACTTCGACAATCCAGAGCAGAGTCTTAGCAGAGTTCATTGCCGAGTGGACCTCAACGCCTGATAAAGAGATCCAGGAGACTACCCTCCCCGGCAAGCAGGCAAGTCGCAACTGGATTATGTACTTTGACGGGGCTTTCTCGCTGCAAGGCGCCGGGGCTGGTGTGCTGCTCATTGCACCCACCAGAGAGCACCTCAAGTATGTAATCCAGATGCACTTTCCCAGGGAGATGTCCATGAACAACACTGCTGAATACGAGGGTTTGCTTTCCGGTCCCAGGATCGCAGCAGACCTCGGGATTAAGAAGCTCATCGTCAGGGGTGATTCACAGATTGTCGTCAGACAAGTCAACAAAGATTATCAAAGCCCGTTGATGGAGGCCTACGTAGATGAGGTGAGGAAGCTGGAGGAGCGTTTTAACGGTATACAGGCGGAGCATGTTCCCCGAGTGGAGAACGACATCGCCGACTACCTGTCGAAGCGTGTTGCCTTCAAACTACCTGTGGAACCAAGTACTTTTGTGCTTTGGTTGACTCAACCATCTGTTGAACCGTCAACAGAGCAGAACACACGAAGGAAATCAGGCCCGGGCAAGTACTTTCCCGCCGGGCTCCCAGGAGCCGCCGACAAAGATGTTGCTGTGGACGCTGAGCCTACCATGGGGCAACCGACTCTGGCGGGGCGTCAAGCCCTGGCTGTAGAGACAGCCGCTCCCATGGCGGAGGGAATGCCTTTAGTCCTTACCATCGAACCCCAGGCTCCGGCATGGGCACATCATACCGTCTGATTCCTCCAAACAGGGGAACTCCCTGAGGAGCAGGAAGAAGCGGAGAAAGTAGCCCGTCGGTCTGCCATGTATCAGTTCGTCGATGACGCCCTGTACAGAAAGAGACCAAATGGTGTGAAATTGAAGTGCATTCCCCGGGAGGAAGGACTACAGCTGTTGGCGGAGATACACCGAGGCATATGTGGCTCCCACATAGGGTCGAGGGCCCTTGCCAGCAAGGCATTCCGACAAGGTTTCTTCTAGCCCAATGCCCTCCTGGATGCAACAACACTAGTAACCAAGTGTGAAGCGTGTCAGTTCCATTCGAAGAAACTTCATTAACCAGCTCAAGCCCTTCAAACGATTCCTATCTCCTGGCCATTTTTGGTCTGGGGGCTCGACATACTAGGCCCCTTACCCCACGCTGTTGGGGGCTTTGAGTACTTGTACATTGCAATCAACAAGTTCACGAAGTGGTTGGAGGTGGAAGCAGTGAGGAAGGTGACGGTGCAATCAGCCATCAAATTCTTCAAGGGGCTAGCCTACCGTTTTGGTGTGCCAAACAGTCATCGCCGACAATGGCACGCAGTTTACAAGCCACACCTTCATGCAATACATCCAAGACCTCGGCAGCAAGGTATGTTTTGCTTCCGTGGCACATCCACGGAGCAACGGCCGGGCGGAGAGGGAAAATGCTGAAGTACTGCGAGGCCTGAGGACAAAGACTTTTTACAGGCTACACAAGAACGGAAGGCGCTGGATTGATGAGTTGCCGACGGTTCTTTGGTCGATCAGAACGATGCCAAATCGAGCCACCAGCCAGACACCCTTCGCCCTGGTATACGGGGCGGAAGCAGTTCTCCCCATGGAACTCACATACGGGTCACCTCGAGTGCTCGCTTATGACGAGCTTGAGAAAGAGCAGTTGTGGCAAGATGACGCAACGCTCCTTGAGGAAGATCGTCTTCGGGCGGCTGTGAGAGCAGCGTGCTACTAGCAAGCCTTGCGCCACTCCCATAGCCGCAAGGTCCATGCCCGAAGCTTTGAGGAAGGCGACCTTGTTCTTCGGCGCGTTCAGTCGGCCAAGAATTCCAACAAGTTGACGCCGAAGTGGGAAGGCCCTTATCGGGTAATACGAGTCACCAGGCCCGGCGCAGTCTGCCTGGAGACCGAAGATGCTATTCCAGTGAGCAACTCCAGGAACATCGAACATCTTCGCAGGTTTTACCCATAAGGCGCGGTTGCCGGGCCCCCGGCAAGCCACCTTTTGTACGAGCCTTGCCGGCAAGGCATGTAAAACCTGAGCATAAATAAATGAAGCGCTGGCGCCCTAAGTTTTAGCACGCATGCTAGTTTGAGTCTATCCCTCGGTTAGGGTTAACAGTGCTTAGCGGCGGCTAACCCCTAGCATAGAGGTCGAGTGTGCGACTCTCTATTCCTTTTCGTCCTCTTTGGTTCGCAGGCTACATGGACATTTCTGCTGAGCTATTTGGAAGGAAGAGAACAGGCCGACGCCCCGACCCCGAGAAGCCAAGGTTGCCGGGGGCTGCAGGTCTAAGGATCCAATCACGGCAAGCCAAGGTTGCCGGGGGCTGCGACATCAGATAAGTCTTTGTAACACCCCGGATGTAACTTTCCCTATTTGTACTCCAACTCTTGCTGTTTCTGGCGTTAAGTTATATTTATTTCCTCGGGTTTGGGTTTTTTCTCCGTGTGTTGTTATCGTGTCATGCATCTCATATCATGTCATCATGTGCATTGCATTTGCATACGTGTTCGTCTCATGCATTCGAGCATTTTCACCGTTGTCCGTTTTGCATTCCGGCGCTCCGTTCTCCTCCGGTGGTCATTTCTAGCTTTCTTCGTGTGTGGGGATTAAACATTTCCGGATTGGACCGAGACTTGCCAAGCGACCTTGGTTTACTACCGGTAGACCGCCTGTCAAGTTTCGTATCATTTGGACTTCGTTTGATACTCCAACGGTTAACCGAGGGACCGAAAAGGCCTCGTGTGTGTTGCAGCCCAACACCCCTCCAATTTGGCCCAAAACCCACCAAACTCTGCTCCATGTCCTAGAGCGTTCGATCACGATCGCGTGGCCGAAAACCGCACCTCATTTGGACTCTCCTAGCTCCCTCTATGCCTATAAATATCACCCCCTCCGAAATTCACGGGTCTCCCGTCCCCCCTAAACCCTAGATCCATCCGCCACCGCCGCCGGACGTGTTCGAACGAGGCCGGACAGCGTCCGCCCGCCGCCTCCAGCCATCCGCGCACCGACACGTGGCAGCCGCCATCTCCCACCGCCGCCGGCCCGCCCGGCCCAAGCGAGGCCCCCGTGGCCCAAGAGCCGCCGCCGCCCCGCGGGCTCCCCGAGCCATCTCCTCCGCGCCGCCACCACCCTCCTAGCCGGCCGCCGCCCCGGGTCGACGCGGCGCCCGCCGCCTCTTAGTTGCTCCGGCGAGCCCGCGCCTCCTCTCCGACGTCGGCGCCGTCCAGCCGGTCCGGCGACCTCGCCCCGCCGGCTGTTCCTTCTCCAGCGACGGTCATCATCGGGAACCGCGCTGCCGCTACAGTGTTCCGGGCCCGATCCAGATCTGGAAAACCCTAGGTCGTTTTTTTCTCCCAAGTCCCAGAGATTTCAATCCAAGTGCCCCTGTTCACGGCTCCATAACTTTGCATCCGTAGCTCCGATTCATGCATATAGCATATCAAAATGTTCATGTCAGAGAGTACATCATTTCATTACATTGCATCATTTTCATTTGAGCGCATCTTGATGCCCGAAATGCTGTTAGAAAAGGGCTACTTGAGTTAATTGTCAGATCTGTTACTCCGTTTAGCACTTTTGTCATTTTTGCCATGATTATTGTGTGCATGATATGCCCGTGCGTTCTACATGTGTTTTGTTAAGGGTTTTGTCATCTTTCCAGAGGTGCAACCCATGTATTTTTAGGATGTGTGTGGTGACTTGTGCAAGCTTGCAAAGTGGCGCACTTGCTAATTCTGTTTTCAGGGACTTAGTGATTTCACTAAGTCATGTAGCTGTTTATCTCATGATGCCATATGTTCTTGTTGTTTCCTAGTGATCCGTGCCTCTTTTGAGGATGATCAGTAAGGGAGTTTTGTTAATATTGTAGTGCTCTATCCATCGATGTCTTTGTTTGCAATTATGAAGCAGCCTAGCTTGAGTCAATCGAGTTCTACTTTTGCTACTTTGTGAATCTGGGCAGATTGTCAACTTGTTTGCAATTTTGCCGATGTTATTGTAGTTGATCTGTGCATGCTATGCCATTGTTCTTGCCATGTCTAGCTTGCATTTTATGCCTTCTTAAGGGATGTATGCTTGTCTTGCCATGACTTGCACCGTGGTGAGTGCATTGAGCTCGTAAACATGCCTACTTGAGTTATATTTCAGCATGTGTCAGTTTTCACTAAGTCTGAAAACTGATTATGTTTTTGCTATGTTCACGTGCTTGCAATTGTATTTTCTGATCCCTTTTGGCTCAAGGTCAGTAAGGGACTTTTGTTAAGATCTTTGAGTAGCTCCATGCCATGCTTTACTTTGCCATGTTCAGGTCTTGTAGCATGTAGTTTTGTTGCTCCGAAGAGTGCTACCTGATCTAAAATTCCAGACAAGTGTTAATTTCACAAAGTCTGAGATCTATTTGCCATTTGCATTTTCGCCATGCTTGTTTGAACCTGTTAATGGGTGATTTGGCCGTAGCTCAGTGCTAGACTTTTGTTAAGCATCGTGTGTGCATCCCTGCCATCTATTTTGTTGTCACATTTGGGTGCTGTAGCATGTTCATCTCATTGCATTTAGATGCCTCCTTGCTGTAAATCGCAGACCGGTGTCATTTTTGAATCGCTTGCCATTTCCAAAACGTAACTCCGATTCCGGCATTCTTTATATCGTTTTCAAGCGATTTCATTTAATCTTTCCAATGACACCCTTGTAATTCCAAGTTTAGGCCAGGTTCATGCATTTCCTGTCATATCTTGCATTTTTGCATCCCGCATCGCATTCCGCATAGCATATCATCATTTCATCATATTGCTTGGTCTTGCACGTGGTTGATTGTATCCTTGTTGATTGTTTGTCTTGTTTGGGTAGAGCCGGGAGACGAGTTCTCTAACGAGGAGCCCGTTGAGTTTGCTTTTGAGGATCTAGTCAACTCAGACAACTGTGCAGGCAAGATGATCATACCCTCGAAATCACTACTATCTTTGCTATGCTAGTTTGCTCGCTCTTTTGCTATGCCATTGCTATGATGCCTACCACTTGCTTGCAAGCCTCCCAAATTTCCATGTCAAACCTCTAACCCACCATTGTCCTAGCAAACCGTTGATTGGCTATGTTACCGCTCTGCTCAGCCCCTCTTATAGCGTTGCTAGTTGCAGGTGAAGATTGGAGGCTATTCCTTGTTGGAACATTTATTTACTTGTTGGGATATCATTATATTGCTATGTTATCTTAATGCATCTATATACTTGGTAAAGGGTGGAAGGCTCGGCCTCTCGCCTAGTGTTGTGTTCCACTCTTGCCGCCCTAGTTTCCGTCATATCAGTGTTATGTTCCCGGATTTTGCGTTCCTTACGCGGTTGGGTTATAATGAGAACCCCTTGATAGTTCGCCTTTATTAAAGCTTTTCCAGCAATGCCCAACCTTGGTTTTACCATTTGCCACCTAGCCTTTTTTTTCCTTGGGTTCTGCAGACTCAAGGGTCATCTTTATTTAACCCCCCCCCCCGGGCCAGTGCTCCTCTGAGTGTTGGTCCACCTGTCAGCTACCGGTGGCCACCAGAGGCAACTCTGGGCTGGCCTACCCGTACCTAGGACAATCTGAGTGTGCCCTGAGAAAGAGATATGTGCAGCTCCTACCGGGATTTGTCGGCACATTCGGGCGGTGTTGCTGGTCTTGTTTTAACCCGTCGAAGTGTCTTGAGTAACCGAGATACCGAGTCTGATCGGAACGTCTTGGGAGGAGGTCTATTCCTTCGTTGACCGTGAGAGCTTGTCATGGGCTAAGTTGGGACTCCCCTGCAGGGATTTGAACTTTTGAAAGCCGTGGCCGTGGTTATGGGCAGATGGGAATTTGTTAATGTCCGGTTGTAGATAACTTGAACCTTAATTAATTAAAATGAATCAACTGAGTGTGTTACCGTGATGGCCTCTTCTCGGTGGAGTCCGGGAAGTGGACACGGTGTTGGAGTAATGTTTGCGCAGGTTGCTCTCTAGTTTCTCGCTCGTGCTTCGTCTTCTCTTCTCGCTCTCTTTTGCGAATAAGTTAGCCACCATACTTGCTAGACGCTTGCTGCAGCTCCACTTATATTTACCCTTGCCTTACCTATAAGCTTAAATAGTCTTGATCGCGAGGGTGCGAGATTGCTGAGTCCCTGTGGCTCACAGATTACTATTACACCAGATGCAGGGCCTGATGATTCCGCTTCAGGTGACGCGTATGAGCTCAAGTGGGAGTTCGACGAAGACTCTCAACGCTACTATGTTTCCTTTCCCGATGATCAGTAGTGGTGCCCAGTTGGGGGTGATTGGGACCGAGTCGCATGTTGGGTTCTCTTTTATTTTGGCGCCATAGTCGGGCCATGAGTGTTTGGATGATGTAATGTTATTTATGTACTTGTTTGACGTGGCGAGTGTAAGCCAACTATGTTATCTCCCCTTTCATTATTATATTACATGGGATGTTGTGAAGATTGCCTAACTTGCGACATATGCCTTCAATGCGATTATGTCTCTAAGTCGTACCTCGACACGTGGGAGCTATAGTTGCGTCGAGGGTGTTACAAGTTGGTAATCAGAGCCTTCCCCGACCTTAGGAGCCCCATTGCTTGATCGTTTTTAGCGGCCGAGTTGTGTCTAGAAAAATGTTTTGAGTCTTTTAGGAATTATATATCGGAGAGTTTAGGAATTCTTTTTACTTCCCAGTCTCCTCATCGCTCTGGTAAGGCATCCTGACGTAGAGTTTTGACTCTTCTCTTCTCAAATTTCACTAAAAAAAAATTTAGGATCACGCGGGTATGTTGGAATCGTTCCGATGGTTTTATGATGAGAACATTGTCTTGGTGCCTCCTGTCAGGGGTTTAGTGGAAGTGTCCCGGGGAGTTGAGCTCTGAGGTGTTGTCATCATAATATTATCGTTGCAGTTCTGGAATACCTGAGTCTAGTACGCCGACATCAAAAATCTCTTTTATGCAGTTCGTTCGTGAGATAACCTCGACGCCACCCAGTACTGGGTGGGAGTTCGGGAGTATCGCCATAACTTGTATAACGGATGCTTTTCGAAGGTTGAGGTAGATGGTTTCCGATGGTTTCTTGGTTATGTGTTGAAGGATGGATATAGCTGGATGTAGGATTTGCTAGTTTGGGTGAGATATTATGCTTCCCCTGTATCCCCAACACCTGATTGCATAACCGGAAAGGTTCGGGAGTTTCATAGGTGGGAATTCTAGTAGCTCTAGTTCTTCTTCCACGGATATTGGTTTGAGATTGGGATTTCTTACCGATTATTCGTTCTTGATCCATACCTTGTTGATTTATTTCTCTACCTTAATTCTACATGGCTTCTCAATTTATGGATATGTGACCATTTCAAGAGAAATGCATTCATTCATTTTGTTCGGATGTGAAGACTATATGTTGCAATTTTTCATTCCGTTGGATTCAGCTTCAATATTTGTCTATCATTGTGCTAATGGTGGTCAACCTCTTCAGGATGGCTCCTCCAACGCGCACGACTCCGAATCCTGATCCGCCACCACCTCCACCTCCTCCGGAGGCATGGCAAGCTGTGATGGCCGCAACTAATGCAAACACACAGTTGATCATGCAAATTCTTCAAGAGCGCAATCAAGGCAACCAAGGGAATCAAGGCAGCAATCAGAGTCACTTTGCTACACTCAACCAGTTCCTTGCTAACGGGCCAAAGACTTTCAGCAATTGTGTTGAGGCAACCGATGCTGACGATTGGCTTGTGGATCTGTGCAAGCATTTCGAGTGCAGTAACGTCAGGCCTGAGGACTTTGTCAAGTTCTCTTCCTTCCAACTCAAAGATCAAGATGCAGAATGGTTCCAGCAGTACAAGGATTCCCGAGGTGGACGTGTTATCACTTGGGATGATTTCCGTCGAGATTTCCGAGCTCATCATATTCCACAGAGCGTGGTTGAAAGCAAGCGTGAGGAATTCCGCAACCTGAAGCAAGGCTCTTTGTCTGTCTATGACTACAACAAGTTGTTTCAGAAGCTCGCCCACTTTGCCAAGCAGGACGTCCCGGATGAGAAGAGCATGATATACCAGTTCAGGGGTGGTCTCAGAGAAGAAATCCAGCTAGCTCTTGTTCTCTTCGAGCCCTTGAGATACGATGAGTTCTACAACATGGCACTGAAGCAAGAGGCTGCTCAGTTGAGGTGTGATGCTTCCAAGAAGCGAGTCAGAGATGTTACTCCTTCTTCCTCTACTCAAGTGGTCAAGCAGCAGAAGTTTTGGCTTCCTCCTCCTCCGTTCCGTCAGCCGTATCAGCAGAAGAGCAAAGGTGGCAGTGGTTCTTCCCACCCACCCAACCCTGCCTTTCAGAACAAGACTTCGTCTCAAGCTCCAAGATCGAGTGCTCCGTATCACCGTCCGCTTTCTGAGGTCATGTGCAACAAGTGCCAACAGAAGGGTCACTATGCCAACAAGTGTCTCAACCAGAGGCGTCTTCCTCCTCCTCCTCCTGTCAGATCGGCAAGTACAGCTGTGGTCAAACATAACCCCAAGCATGCCAAGGTCAATTTGATGAATGCAGCTCAGGCAGAGGACTCGTCAGATGTGATCATGGGTAACCTTCCTGTTAATGATATTCCAGCTAAAGTTCTTTTTGACACTGGTGCATCGCATTGCTTCATCTCGAGACCGTTTACAAATAGGCATGAATTGGTTTCGCAAGTTTTGCCTAGTCCTTTAGCAGTTGTCTCTCCTGGTAAGCCCATGCAGGCTAACTCCATCGTTCTGGATGTTTCTATCACTTTGGGTGACTACAAGTTCTTGGCTTCTCCTACGGTTCTCGGTGACTCGGATATTGATCTTATTCTAGGAATGGATTGGCTTTCTAAGCACAAGGCTCAGCTTGATTGTGCAGCCAGGCAGATTCAATTGACTCATTCGTCTAAGGATGTAATTGTCTTTGCCGCTCGTGATGATACCATTCATCTATTTTCTCTCAATGAGAAGGGTGAATTGGTTGCCATCTCTCAAATTCCAGTCGTTTGCGAATACCAAGACGTCTTTCCAGAAGAGCTCCCAGGAATGCCTCTGCACCGGCCAGTTGAATTCGTTATTGATCTTGAGCCTGGCACGGAACCTGTGTGCAAACGTCCTTACAAGCTCGGACCTGAAGAGTTGAAGGAGCTGAAGAAGCAACTCGATATTCAAGAGAAAATGGGTCTCATCCGGCCTAGTTCTTCTCTGTGGGGTTGTGGTGTTCTTTTTGTGAAGAAGAAGGATGGAACGGACTGACTTTGTGTTGATTACCGTCCAGTGAACAAGAAGACAATCAAGAACAAATACCCACTTCCCAACATCAATGAGCTGTTCGAATAACTCAAAGGTGCCCAAGTATTCTCCAAGCTTGATCTCCGTATGGGTTATCACCAGATTCGCATTCGTGAAGAAGATATTCCCAAGACAGCATTCAGAACAAGCTTTGGTTCATATGAATACACTGTCATGTCTTTTGGTCTCGCCAACGCTCCTCCGACATTCTCTCGCATGATGAACTTCATCTTCAACGCCTACACCAATGACTTCGTTTTGGTCTATCTCGACGACATTCTGGTTTTCTCGAAGAACAAGGAAGATCATGCCAAGCATTTGCGTTTGGTTCTCGATAAGCTCAGAGAACATCAGTTCTACGCCAAGTTCTCCAAGTGTGAATTTTGGCTTGATGAGGTTCTCTATCTTGGTCATATCATCTCTACCAAGGGCATTGCCGTGAATCCTGAGAAGGTGTCTGCAATTGTGAATTGGGAACCTTCTCAAAACGTGAAGCAACTCCGCAGTTTTCTCGGTCTCACAAGCTATTGCCGAAGATTCGTTGAAAACTTTTCTAAGATCGCGAAGCCTCTCTCTAATATTCTTCAGAAGCACGTCAAGTACGTTTGGTCTCCGGAGTGTGATATTGCTTTCAACACTTTGAAAGAGAAATTGATCACAGCTCCAGTTCTGACTCCGCCTGATGAATCCAAGCCGTACGAGGTCTTTTGTGATGCCTCTCTCCAAGGTCTTGGCGCAGTATTGATGCAAGAGAAGAAAGTTGTTGCTTATACATCTCGCCAGTTGAAGCCTAATGAGAAGAACTACCCCACTCATGATCTCGAGTTGGCGGCAGTTGTGCATGCTCTTTGGACTTGGAGACATCTTCTATTGGGAAGAAAAGTGGACATTTTCACTGATCACAAGAGTCTCAAGTACATCTTCACTCAGCCTAATCTCAACCTCAGGCAAACTCGATGGGTGGAAATGATTCAAGAGTATAATCTAAGTATTGAGTATACTCCAGGCAAGGCCAATGTGATTGCTGACGCTTTGAGCAGGAAGGCCTACTGCAACAGTCTGATTCTTAAGCCTTATCAACCCGAGCTTTGTGAAGCTTTCCGCAAACTTAATCTGCAAGTTGTTCCTCAAGGTTTCCTCGCCAACCTTCAAGTCTCTCCTACCTTAGAAGACCAGATTCGCCAAGCCCAGCTTCTTGATGCTATGGTGAAAAAGGTGAAGATTGGGATTGCCAAGAGTCAGTCCAAGTACAAGCGCTACCGCCTTGGTGACAAGGACACTCTCTTCTTCGAGGATCGTATTGTTGTGCCCAAAGGTGACCTCCGTAAAGTGATCATGAACGAGGCTCACAATTCTCTCCTCTCCATCCACCCTGGGAGCACGAAGATGTATCAGGACCTCAAGCAGGCTTATTGGTGGACTCGAATGAAGCGCGAGATCGCTCAATTCGTGAATGAATGTGATGTCTGCAGAAGAGTGAAGGCAGAACACCAAAGGCTAGCAGGTCTCCTCCAACCTCTTGCCATTCCAGAATGGAAGTTTGACCACATTGAAATGGACTTCGTGACTGGGTTTCCAAAGTCCAAGCGTGGCAATGATGCTATATTCGTTGTCATCGACAAACTCACCAAAGTGGCTCACTTTCTGCCTATCAAAGAGTCGATCACTGCAGCTCAATTGGCGGAACTCTATACCTCTCGTATTGTCTCTCTGTACGGTATTCCACAAGTGATCTCTTAAGACCGTGGCAGCATCTTTACCTCGAAGTTTTGGGATTCTTTTCAGAAGGCCATGGGCACTAACATCCGCTTCAGCACAGCTTTCCATCCTCAAACAAGTGGTCAAGTCGAGCGTGTCAACCAGATTCTTGAAGATATGCTCAGGGCTTGTGTGATCTCCTTCGGCATGAAGTGGGAAGATTGTCTTCCTTATGCTGAATTCTCCTACAACAACAGTTTTCAAGCAAGTTCGGGCAAGGCCCCATTTGAAATTCTGTATGGCAGGAAGTGCCGTATCCCTCTCAACTGGTCTGAAAACGGTGAACGTCAGCTTTTGGGTAATGACTTAATCACAGAGGCAGAAGAAATGTGCAAAGTCATTCGTGATAACCTCAAAGCAGCCCAATCCCGCCAGAAGAGCTACTATGATAGTAAGCACCGCGATTTGGCTTTCGAGATCGGAGATCATGTTTACCTCCGTGTCTCTCCTATGAAAGGTACTCGTCGCTTCGGTATCAAAGGGAAGCTTGCCCCTAGATACGTGGGACCTTTCAAGATTGTCAGCAAGAGAGGCAACCTCGCCTATCAACTCGAGCTTCCTTCAAACTTTGCAAATGTTCATGACGTGTTCCATGTCTCTCAGCTTCGAAAGTGCTTCAAGACTCCTGACCGCACCATCAACTTCGACGACATTGAGCTCCAAGAAGATCTCTCTTATCGTGAGCACCCAGTTGCTATTCTTGAAGAGACTGAACGCAAGACTCGCAACAAGTCAATCAAATTTCTCAAAGTCAAGTGGTCACACCATTCCGACCGTGAAGATACCTGGGAACGCGAGAATCACCTCCGTTCTGAGTACCCGGCGTTCTTTCAGTCCTAGATCTCGGGACGAGATCTTTTCATAGTGGTGGAGTGTTGTAACACCCCGGATGTAACTTTCCTATTTGTACTCCAACTCTTGCCGTTTCCGACGTTAAGTTATATTTATTTTCTCGGGTTCGGGTTTTGTCTCCGTGTGTTGTTATCGTGTCATGCATCTCATATCATGTCATCATGTGCATTGCATTTGCATACGTGTTCGTCTCATGCATTCGAGCATTTTCCCCGTTGTCCGTTTTGCATTCCGGTGCCCCGTTCTCCTCCGGTGATCATTTCTAGCTTTCTTCATGTGTGGGGATTAAACATTTCCGGATTGGACCGAGACTTGCCAAGCGACCTTGGTTTACTACCGGTAGACCTCCTGTCAAGTTTCGTATCATTTGGACTTCGTTTGATACTCCAACGGTTAAACGAGGGACCGAAAAGGCCTCGTGTGTGTTGCAGCCCAACACCCCTCCAATTTGGCCCAAAATCCACCAAACTCTGATCCATGTCCTAGAGCGTTCGATCACGATCGCGTGGCCGAAAACCGCACCTCATTTGGACTCTCCTAGCTCCCTCTATGCCTATAAATATCACCCCCTCCAAAATTCACGGGTCTCCCCTCCCCCTAAACCCTAGATCCATCCGCCGCCACCGCCGGACGTGTCCGGACGGGGCCGGACAGCGTCCGCCCGCCGCCTCCAGCCATCCGCGCGCCGACACGTGGCAGCCGCCATCTCCCACCACCGCCGGCCCGCCCAGCCCAGGCGAGGCCCCCGCGGCCCGAAGAGCCGCCGCCGCCCCGCGGGCTCCCCGAGCCATCTCCTCCGCGCCGCCACCTCCCTCCTAGCCGGCCGCTGCCCCGGGTC
>NC_041382.1:433865032-433867347 GCF_002162155.2 Triticum dicoccoides
CGCCAGACCACCGCCGCCCGCCGCCTCTTTGTTGCTCCGGCGAGCCCGCGCCTCCTCTCGGATGTCGGCGCCGTCCAGCCGGTCCGGCGACCTCGCCCCGCCGGCTGTTCCTTCTCCAGCGACGGTCATCATCGGGAACCGCGCCGCCGCTACAGTGTTCCGGGCCCGATCCAGATCTGGAAAACCCTAGGTCGTTTTTTTCTCCCAAGTCCCAGAGATTTCAATCCAAGTGCCCCTGTTCACGGCTCCGTAACTTTGCATCCGTAGCTCCGATTTATGCATATAGCATATCAAAATGTTCATCTCAGAGAGTACATCATTTCATTCCATTGCATCATTTTCATTTGAGCTCATCTTGATGCCCGAAATGCTGTTAGAAGAGGGCTACTTGAGTTAATTGTCAGATCTGTTACTCCGTTTAGCACTTTTGTCATTTTTGCCATGATTATTGTGTGCATGATATGCCCGTGAGTTCTACATGTGTTTTGTTAAGGGTTTTGTCATCTTTCCAGAGGTGCAACCCATGTATTTTTAGGATGTGTGTGGTGACTTGTGCAAGCTTGCAAAGTGGTGCACTTGCTAATTCTGTTTTCAGGGACTTAGTGATTTCACTAAGTCCTGTAGCTGTTTATCTCATGATGCCATATGTTCTTGTTGTTTCCTAGTGATCCGTGCCTCTTTTGAGGATGATCAGTAAGGGAGTTTTGTTAATATTATAGTTCTCTATCCATCCATGTCTTCGTTTGCAATTATGGAGAACCCTAGCTTGAGTCAATCGAGCTCTACTTTTGCTACTTTGTGAATCTGGGCAGATTGTCAACCTGTTTGCAATTTTGCCGATGTTATTGTAGTTGATCCGTGCATGCTATGCCATTGTTCTTGCCATGTCTAGCTTGAATTTTATGCCTTCTTAAGGGATGTATGCTTGTCTTGCCATGACTTGCACCGTGGTGAGTGCATCGAGCTCGTAAACATGCCTACTTGAGTTATATTTCAGCATGTGTCAGTTTTCACCAAGTCTGAAAACTGATTATGTTTTTGCTATGTTCACGTGCTTGCAATTGTATTTTCTGATCCCTTTTGGCTCATGGTCAATAAGGGACTTTTGTTAAGATCTTTGAGTAGCTCCATGCCATGCTTTACTTTGCCATGTTCAGGTCCTGTAGCATGTAGTTTTATTGCTCCGAAGAGTGCTACCTGATCCGAAATTCCAGACAAGTGTTAATTTCACTAAGTCTAAGATCTGTTTGCCATTTGCATTTTCGCCATGCTTGTTTGAACCTGTTAATGGATGATTTGGCCGTAGCTCAGTGCTAGACTTTTGTTAAGCATCTTGTGTGCATCCCTGCCATGTATTTTGTTGTCACATTTGGGTGCTGTAGCATGTTCATCTCATTGCATTTAGATGTCTCCTTGCTGTAAATCGCAGACCGGTGTCATTTTTGAATCGCTTGCCATTTCCAAACCATAACTCCGATTCCGGCGTTCTTTATATCGTTTTCCAGCGATTTCATCTCATCTTTCCAGTGGCACCCTTGGAATTCCAAGTTGAGGCCAGGTTCATGCATTTCCTGTCATATCTTGCATTTTTGCATCCCGCATCGCATTCCGCATAGCATATCATCATTTCATCATATTGCTTGGTCTTGCACGTGGTTGATTGTATCCTTGTTGCTTGTTTGTCTTGTTTGGGTAGAGCCGGGAGACAAGTTCGCTAACGAGGAGCCCGTTGAGTTTGCTTTTGAGGATCCAGTCAACTCAGACAACTGTGCAGGCAAGATGATCATACCCTCGAAATCACTACTATCTTTGCTATGCTAGTTTGCTCGCTCTTTTGCTATGCCATTGCTACGATGCCTACCACTTTCTTGCAAGCCTCCCAAATTTCCATGTCAAACCTCTAACCCACCATTGTCCTAGCAAACCGTTGATTGGCTATGTTACCGCTCTGCTCAGCCCCTCTTATAGCGTTGCTAGTTGCAGGTGAAGATTGGAGGCTGTTCCTTGTTGGAACATTTATTTACTTGTTGGGATATCATTATATTGCTATGTTATCTTAATGCATCTATATACTTGGTAAAGGGTGGAAGGCTCGGCCTCTCGCCTAGTGTTGTGTTCCACTCTTGCCGCCCTAGTTTCCGTCATATCGGTGTTATGTTCCCGGATTTTGCGTTCCTTACGCGGTTGGGTTATAATGAGAACCCCTTGATAGTTCGCCTTGATTAAAGCTTTTCCAGCAATGCCCAACCTTGGTTTTACCATTTGCCACCTAGCCTTTTTTTCCTTGGGTTCTGCAGACTCAAGGGTCATCTTTA
>NC_041382.1:433867504-433889872 GCF_002162155.2 Triticum dicoccoides
CAGTGCTCCTCTGAGTGTTGGTCCACCTGTCAGCTACCGGTGGCCACCAGGGGCAACTCTGGGCTGGCCTACCCGTACCTAGGACAATCTGAGTGTGCCCTGAGAAAGAGATATGTGCAGCTCCTATCAGGATTTGTCGGCACATTCGGGCGGTGTTGTTGGTCTTGTTTTAACCTGTCGAAGTGTCTTGAGTAACCGAGATACCGAGTCTGATCGGAACGTCTTGGGAGGAGGTCTATTCCTTCGTTGACCGTGAGAGCTTGTCATGGGCTAAGTTGGGACTCCCCTGCAGGGATTTGAACTTTCGAAAGCCGTGCCCGCGGTTATGGGCAGATGGGAATTTGTTAATGTCCAGTTGTAGATAACTTGAACCTTAATTAATTAAAATGAATCAACTGAGTGTGTTACCATGATGGCCTCTTCTCGGCGGAGTCCAGGAAGTGGACACGGTATTGGGGTAATGTTTGCGCAGGTTGCTCTCTAGTTTCTCGCTCGTGCTTCGCCTTCTCTTCTCGCTCTCTTTTGCGAATAATTAGCCACCATACTTGCTAGACGCTTGCTGCAGCTCCACTTATATTTACCCTTGCCTTACCTATAAGCTTAAATAGTCTTGATCGCGAGGGTGCGAGATTGCTGAGTCCCTGTGGCTCACAGATTACTATTACACCAGATGCAGGGCCTGATGATTCCGCTTCAGGTGACGCGTATGAGCTCAAGTGGGAGTTCGACGAAGACTCTCAACGCTACTATGTTTCCTTTCCCGATGATCAGTAGTGGTGCCCAGTTGGGGGTGATTGGGACCGAGTCGCATGTTGGGTTCTCTTTTATTTTGGCGCCGTAGTCGGGCCATGAGTGTTTGGATGATGTAATGTTATTTATGTACTTGTTTGACGTGGCGAGTGTAAGCCAACTATGTTATCTCCCCTTTCATTATTATATTACATGAGATGTTGTGAAGATTGCCTAACTTGCGACATATGCCTTCAATGCGATTATGTCTCTAAGTCGTGCCTCGACACGTGGGAGCTATAGTCGCATCGAGGGTGTTACAGTCTTTCTCCCGCACTCTGTGTCCCCCGTATGAACCTTGAACGTATAGGACTTCGCTCGCTCTCATACCTTCTTGCTCCCTCTGTCCCGTGTCCGAAAACCTTACTTTCGGCCGGAACTTGGTTGTAGTGCGGTGAGAAGAGGGCGAGCGAGGGGCCTAATCCTACTCGGCCCCTACCTCCGCCAAGGGCGTGAGTGTAGCCGGGCCATAGAGTGGGAGAACGGCAAGGCCTGTTGCCGGGATACAATGTTTATTTTAAGATAATGAGGACGCGTTCCTCGGTGTGGCCCTCGCCCACGCGCAAGCAAAACCCGGCAAACACCCTTCTTTTCATTCATATGTTGTAAACAAGTACAATTCATACAGAATGAGTACACGAGCGTGGGGATTACAAGATCTAAATTCTACCAAGGCCCATAAGCTTACCAACTAAAAAAAGATAAGCGCCCCGTGATCCCCGTTCTTGCCCTTTTTCTCCCAGGTGCGGCAGGTGAAGGCAAAAAGAAGACGACGAGGAATGCACCAATGGAGAGCTTGACGAGGAAGGCCCTCGGCAGGGCGCATGGCCGAGGGAGGGGCGGCGCGGTCAGTCGGAGTCGGCGTTCCCCCGCTCGACACCCTCATCGTTGCTATCGATGTCCTCCTCGTCACTCCTGCTTGAGGAAGAGCCTTCATCATCGGAGGAGCTCTCCACACAGCACTTCAGGCGAGTTCCAGAGTCTCCAAAGACCATGACGGAGAGCAGGCCGTTCTCCATTAATTTGAAATAGGGAACGAGCCCCGCTATTAGGCTGTGGATATGAGCAAAAGTCTTCCATCCGCGACGAAGATACATGACGTGAGGGGCGGGAAAGTCAACGTCAACCTGTGTGCCGCCGTTCCTGCAGCCCCTCATATGCAACCTCAGGGTCTGGGGCAGATCGAGCTCCATCTACCGAGCAAATGGAGTAGGGAGACGAAGGCGATGACGCGGTGGGCAGCGCAACCTAATGAAGAACTCACGAGGCTGGTCCCCGACGTGGCCCTCCATTGGAGGAGGCATCGCTGACGGAGGCAAGGCCGGTGCGCTGCCCCGTCCCCCTCTTCCCCGAGCGCCACACCGACCTCGGCCTCGCCCCCTCCCCCTTCCTCTCATGGCCGGCTCCGCCGCCGCGAGCTCTTGGGAAGGAGGGACGCGTTGTCGAGTAGAGACCCTCGCGGCCACCATCAAAGGGTCGGTGCCCCCTCTCGCCATGGCAAATGAAAGAACGAAGCCGAGGTGGAAGGAGAGGAATGGTGAAATATTGTGGGATGTCATCCCCTCCCCCCTCTTATAAAGGGGCGGGGTCGGGGCTCGGCCGCCCCACTCAGCCAATCCGGCCACCAGGCCGTAGGGAATGGGGACCGACCCGCCACTCCAATCAGCGACGACCCGATTTCCCGCCTCGTCATTTAAGAATCGTGCCCCCCACACGTCCACCGCCTGCCACCTTGGGGGCACGGGGGACACATGGCGAGCAAGCAGAAATCAAGGGGACGGGTGAGGCTACCGTTCTCCACCCCGTGATCGTGGGCGCGGGCGCCTTGAAGACCACGACCCAAGTCCACTCAGTAAATGAGTTGTGCCTTTGGGTTTTCCTCTTTTTATGGGGAAGGCATGAGCCGCCTCTTTACCATGATGTGACACATGCGTGCGGAAACCGCCCCATGCATGATCCCCACGTCACGGATGACCCCGCACATCGCACGTTCAACGCGGGTCGTGGGGAAGCGCAGCGGACAGGAAAGTTACTGCAGTAAAAATCTGCCCCGCCTGCCCGCGCACCGTTCTGGGCCTAGCCCAACAACGTGTCGTGCTTATGTGTGGCCCAGGCTTGGGGGCTCCTGTCGGTGTACAAAAGTAGGGGCTCTCCTTTTGCACCCCTTTACTTGTGTATGGGCAGACAGAGCCGCGCCCACGGCCGCACTGAGCAGGGCAGAGGAGGGATGCCAGAGCGCAAGACAGTCAAAGCAACGCCAAGACCAGGGGCGCAAAGAGAGCAAGAGGGCGAGGTGGACTCCCCCGGGAAGACTCTTGCCGGGGTGGCTTCCGCAGCCCCGCCAAGATCCTTGCCGGGGCAACTTGCCTGAGAGCAGCAGAGTGTGCCACCCTTGAGCCCAAGGGTTTCCGACGCCATCGGCCACGTCAAAACCAAGGCTCGGGAGGCACCTCCATGGTGGCATGCAGATCTTTGTAGAGATCATAAATACGCAAGATCGGATGAGAACCAGAAGACGACGATCCTTGGCAAGATCCTTGCCATGGAAATCCACGAGACCCCCGCCAAGATCCTTGCCGGGGACGACCGTGGTGCCACGGCAAGACCTTGCCGAGAATGTCTACGGGGCTGCAGCCAGGCCCATGTGTGCCAAGACTACGTCGCCGCTCCAATGCAGCTGCTAGATCGACCAGTTGGGTAGGCGTCTGCGTGGTAGCATGTGGCCTCCACACCAACTCAGCAAGCACCTGCGTGGTGGCATGCAGATCTTCGTGAAGGCTCCGCCATCACGCCAGCCCAGCAGCCAGCCAACGTGGCGCTACAACACCTCGTCAGCTCGGACGTGCGTCGGAGCCAGGCGAGGCAACGACAGCTTGGACGAGCTTCCTTGCCGTCCCCGATAAAGCAAGAAGGGCATGTCGGCAGCGCATTAAATGCGTTTGTCCGACGGTGCGAGAGGATAGACTCAGCCGCGGTGCACCTTTCCACCTCTTGTGTGCCACTGTGGTGACCCCTTTTGTTTATAAAAGGAGGCCCAAGGTGTACTGGAGGGGGATTCGGATCTTTGGAACTGGAGAGGCACCGTAGCTAGTTCAAGAACTCAAGAACACTCAAATATACATCAAACCAGGACTAGGGTATTACACGCCTCCGGTCCCGAACCTGGGTAAACGATCCTTGTGCTAACCGCCAGACCCGCTCTTTGCACAACCCCGCGCCCGCCAACCATAGAAGGGATCCCAGTGACCCCATAGGTGTCGTTTCCCACCGACACCTGCTGAGCGCCAGACCCGCGTGAGCAGGGCGAATCTGTTGCCTCTGAACACAGTCTGCAGTGAGTATTTCTTACCATTTGCAATTTTCCCGACTTGGCGGAGCTCTTCCCAGACACCTCGCGCTTCGGTCCTCGCCTCCTAGAGCTCTTTCTCTTCCTCGGACAGCTAGGAGGATTGCTCCTCCGGCTCCTTCTCAAGGATCTCCAGCTTCTTGGCGGCATCCTGGAGCTCCACTTGCACTTTGGTCACTCGAGCCTCGTGCTGCTCATCAGCGAGCTTGGCCTTCTCGATCTCGGCCACCGCATTGCCAGCGACCGCTTTCTTTGTGGCCGCCTCTGCCTCGGCTTTCTTCAGGGCCTCCCTCAAGCCCTCAACTTCGGTGGCGGCAGCTGCAAGATCATCACAATAAAAGATCAGCATACAGTCTGGATCGTCAATATCCGGCATCAAGCAATTACACATCTTATTAAAGGGTTTACCGTGTGCCTCGTCAAGCCATTTGTTCACAAGGTCCAGCTCTTTATCAGAATGCTTGAGCTTCTGATCCATATCCTCTAGAGCTGTAGCATTAGTAGTTGCGGCCAGAGAAGATGCATGTGACAGCAAAAATTCACACCACTTCAAATAATGGCCTATAGAATGAGATCCTTCGTAGGTTTTCTTTGCAAACCTTGCAGAGTCTTGGGGGCTACTACTGACATGGCATACTTAAGCTAAGGACTAAATCCAATTTATGAGAAGATAGTATTACTTGACTTACCTCAAAGCCCGTCAGAAGGCCTTGGACAACATCGTTCAGTACGGATTGGACAGACCGAACACCTTGCATGACCGTACTCATGAGATTGTAGTGCCCATCAACGATGATGCGGTTGTTCACCAACTCCTCCAGCGCGTCCGGTCAGCCAGACGCCACCCGTTTGGAGGTCACTGGTACGCGTCGGTGCTATACACATGGTTTTTAACCCCTTTCCGCGACTGCATTTGGAACCGTCGCCAAGTGAGTGTGGGCGATAGGGGGGTCCTTCCCACACGACCCAGAAACCGTCGAGGATAGGCCCTCCTGGCATACAGGGTGGGGCAAAATGAGCTCGTGTGCGATCGGGCGAGGCATTGAAACACAATTGTTTCCGTTCGTATGTACATCCCACATGGTGAATCCCAGAAAAACATGTATATCACACATAGTCAATCCAAGGAATACGTTTCCGTTCGTATGTACATCCCACACAGTCAATCCAGGGAAAAAATTTCCGTTTGTATGTACATCCCACACATGTTTATGTATAGGTTCATGTGTGATAGGTGTAACTATCACACATGCTCCGCCTTGGTTAACCGTTTGTTTTTATCAACTACATCACACACGATTTGATGAACAAAACTGTGTGGCATTGGGCTATCCATCACAAGCGCTTTTACTGCTAGAACCGTTTGCAAATTTCCATAACACATTTAGCAGGTTTATTAGTTTACAATTAATAATTCCAGTATTATGCCAATTCACATTTCATATCAACCAGTTGTTTGTCAATTTCATATCAGGCACATAAATATATTTTAACATCACAATACGATAACTACCTGAAAACAGCACAGTACAACATATAGCTAGTTCAACTTCATAAGAACAATATTAGAACAATATATTCATTTCCCTAGTAGAGATCATCCAGAATCGTCTTATCCACCTCTGCTTTTATTTCAATAAGAACCTATTTTGCACTGGCCAACTGGGAAAGTGCCTCCTCCTTCGCCAACAACATCTTAGCGAAGTATGATTTAAAAAGTCTGAGTTCATTCTCCACCTTCCTCTTTTTATCCCGCATCTTCAAATATTCTTCAGCATTGACAACACTTTCGCTAAGCCTACCTCTCTTCTCTTCCTCATACATGCTCCAAAGCTTTGCTAGGCACATCTTTGAAGACTGTGACCACTCTTGATCAACCCACTCCAGGTAAGGACACTTCCGTTCATCCTATAATATTTAAAACTAGATCAGTAGCAATTGTAGGGGAAATGGGTTTATAGCAACATAGAAAATCACCACTACTTATTTTGAAAAACTGAAGAAAAAGGTTAATTATGACATATCTTCTCAAAAAGATAAATGTGCAAATGAATTAATTGCTATTGAGACAACAACCAAATTCTGAAACATCAGAAGCTATACTTAAATACAACAACGCTACAAGTTCTTACTCATGTACTAATATAAATAACAAATTGAACATTTTATGAGGGAGGTAAATATAACCGCAACAGCATAGCGACAGTGTTTGCATGACAGCAAATTGATACCGATAGGTGTGTACATGCACAAATTTAGTAACATAGAACCTATAGCACTAAGGCCGTCCACTATGTATGCCAAAACCGGTGTAAAGACAACTGTTGCTACATTTTGCACCAGTGCCCTGCACTGGCGAGCCGATGCAGCGGAAAAAAATCAGGGACCCGGACTCCACAGCACCTAGTTGCTCCGATGCCCAGTTCCTTCGTGCCATAAAGATTTAGTATTTTACTGCTTGGCTGCTCGGATGTGTGGACCAAAGTTGGTTGCACAAACTGCTGAAGCGGTGCCAAATAATTTTCTAATCGCACCGCTGATGAGATGGCAGCAGTTTTAGATAGTAGCTACAAACTGTGACACTGTCTTAGGATGCGTTTGGTTGAAGGTGTGGTATGAATGGCTTGGGACCGTGACAGTGCCTGAATCACATCTAACAAATTATTTGTAACAATGAAAGAGGGTCTAACCTTCTCTGCACATGCCAGAAACTTCCTCCCACTGTCCATAGATTCAAACACAACTAGCTTCACGCATGGAGATTGATGGTGACAACGAGCAGACAGATCTTCAGCCACCCTGCTCCATTCGTTGCAACTGATGGTCCTAGGGAGCTACAAGAGGAAGAAATGACTCAAATCGACCGCCGAGTTAAAATCCTTCAGTCCAAGTCATAGCCCGAGAGAGAGAAGAGAGGCATACCCGGGTGGTGAAGGAGGAGGAGGAGGAACCGCTGGAGAGGTCATTGAAGAAGACCATGGCGACCCCGGCGGTAGGATGCGAGACGGCGAGAGCGAGGAAGCGGCTATAGCTTAGGAAGGAAGGAAGAAACAAGGGAAATGTGACTTGTGGTAGGAGAGAAAAGGGGGTGGGGGCAGGGGGAGGGGGCGGGGGTAGATATTTTGGCGGTAGGCCAAAAATTTCCAAATGTGGAGGCAAACTTTGTGTGCGATGCCGCCGGACACCATTCACTTTGAACGATTGTGTGCATCGCAAACGATTCTTCTGCTTTACGCGCATGGGATGAGTTTGATAATTCAAATTTTGGTGGAATTTTCCCCGGATATGTCATTGCATAATTTAACATTGCTTGCTAATTTGGGCACACAAAAGAGTGTACAACATGTAGACCACACTTACTGAACCGAGCAATTTTTGTAATTAAACAGAGCCGGTTGACCTAAACATTGCTCTAACAAAAGACCAGCATTAAAAACAAAGCCTAAGTATGCATAATTTTAACAAATCCGCCGCCGCGCCGGCCTATGCATCGCCGCTGTGAGATGCAACGTCGATGACTTGTCCAGGCGAAATGCCGCCGTTGGTGGACTCCGCGTCCCCCCTTCTGAAGTCGACCACGTCCTCGTCCTCGTCCTTGGTGCCGTCCTCAACGTTGTAGTACTCATAGTAGTGGCTGCGCCAGAGCTCGCATTAGTACTCCACTGCCGATTCCTCAACGAACAGACTCTTCTCTACCTCAACCTCGGCCACGCGCAACTCCTGCTCCTGGCGCTCCTCGATCTCTGCCGCCTCCTACATCTCCAGCTCCTGCTCGGCGATCTCATGATGAAGGAGGTGCTCTATGGCCATCGCCGCCTTTTCGGACGTGGGTTACATGCTGGATTTTGAGGTGGCCTAGAATATCTTGGCGTGTGCGTCCTCGATCTTGGCGTGGATGGCCTCGACCCAGGCTAGGGCAACATCGGCGGCACGAACGGCAGCTCGAGCGCTCTCGCCGTTTGCAGCCGCAGTCGCAGCAACAACTGTAGTCGTCTCGGCTGCTGCCGCTACCTTGTCGGCTGCCATAGACGCCCTCTCTGCGGATGCGGCCGCGCTCAATGCGGATGCGGCGGCACTCTCGGCGTAGGGGACTGCGCTCTCGGTGCAGGCGGCGGTGCTCGGGGAGGACGTGGCCATCGTACAGGCCTTCACGAAGCATTTCCACGACATCATCTCTGCAAGAAGGGGGTGCAGGAATGGGGATCGAGATTCGTGGATTCGTGGGTTTCCGGCACTGGAGCAGACGAGCCAGCGAAGCTTAAGGAGGAAGACTTAAATAGACCCAGAAATTTTCATGCAAACGATTCCTACAAAAAAACTGTGTGTGATGTTCTGGATGTTTTTTATTAGCTGTGAAAGACGAATTTGGAGTAGAGTGGCAACGGGTGGTGTTTTAAATGTACGAGAAAAAATGTAGTACTAATACAACTTTCATATCAAATATTGGAAAAAAAATCAGGGGTCATTTGACCTTTTAAGCCATTTAAGTGATTTTCTAGCCATTTAATCACCATAATTCAAAGTTGAACTACATGTACATGTAATAGCTAACCATAACGGTTTGAAAAGTCATATTTTGTGTACTTCTGTGAGATTTAATTCCATGTGCAGTAAATTGGAAGGATTTTCAAACATATTGGTGTAACAGCTATGACACAATTAAGCATGGAGTGCCATGGCATTTAAATTCCAAAAAAAATAAAAAAGATCAGAAACACATGAAACCTTGCTTGATTTAATGTCATGTCACCAAGATGATGTGGTAAAAAATTGGCTTGTCTGACGAAAGTTTGGACACACACCCCTCACAAACTGGAGCAGCTCACTAGAAGGCTCTTGGTTCCGAGAGGTAACAATGCATGTTTGATGACGAACGGGAGATAGCTTCCTCTTACGGCCTTCAAAAAAATTTCTACATTTAACATGCACTAATACAACTGCCATGTGAAAAATTGGAAATTTTCAGGGGTCATTTGACCTTTTATAGGCATTTAAATGATTTTCTAGCCATTTAATGACCGTAATTCAATTTTGAACTACATCTACATGCAACGGCTCACCATAACGGTTTGAGAAATTATATTTGTGTACAAGTGTGCGAGTTAATTCCACGTGCAGTAAATTAGAAGGAATTTTCAAACATATTGGTCTCACGGCATGGACACATGCATGGAGTGCCATGGCATTTTAATTCCAAAAAATTAAAAAATGATCAGAAAACATGAAACCTTGCTTGATATAATGTCATGCCACCAAGATGATGTGGTAAAAAAATTGGCATGTTTGACGAAAGTTTGGACACACACCCCTCACAAACCGGAGCAACTCACTAGAAGGCTCGTGGTTCCGAGAGGGAACAATGCATGTTTGATGACGAATGGGAGATAGTTTCCACTTACGGCCTTTATTTTTTTTCTATGTTTAACATGCACTAATACAATTGTAATGTAAAAAATTGGAAAATTTCAGGGGTCATTTGACCTTTTAAAGACATTTAACTGATTTTCTAGTCATTTAATGACCATAATTCAAATTTGAACTACATGTAAATGCAACGGCTAACCATAACGGTTTGAAAAATCGTATTTGTGTACTTGTGTGCGAGTTAATTCCATGTGCAGTAAATTAGAAGGAATTTTCAAACATATTGGTCTCACGGCATGGACACATGCATGGAGTGCCATGGCATTTTAATTCCAAAAAATTAAAAAATGATCAGAAAAACATGAAACCTTGCTTGATGTAATGCCATGCCAACTAGATGATGTGGTAAAAAAATTAGCCTGTTTGACAAAAGTTTAGACACACATCCCTCACAAACCGGAGCAACTCACTAGAAGGTTCGTGGTTCCGAGAGGGAACAATGCATGTTTGATGACGAACGGGAGATAGCTTCCTCTTACGGCCTTCAATTTTTTTCTACGTTTAACTTACACTACTACAACTGTCATGTGAAAAATTGGAAAATTCTAGGGGTCATTTGACCTTTTAAAGATATTTAAGTGATTTTCTAGCCATTTAATGACCGTAATTCGAATTTGAACTGCATATACATGCAACGGCTAACCATAACAGTTTGAAAAATCATATTTTAGTGTACTTGTGTGCGAGTTAAAAAATCATCAGACGATGTAAATATCTGGTGTTCAAAAAAGAAAATGTAAAGATCTAGCAAGACAACCGGCCCCCACGCGATTGGCACTCTATTTCGTGGCTCGAGGTTTGGTAGGTGAGCGGCAGGGGTCATTAATCAGACATGGTTCTATATTGGAAACCGTCAGCTATTAAGTTCACACACGGATTTTGCTGCAGGAATCGTGTGTAATCCAAACTACAGTACTAGTAAAATTCGGCGACCGGCGTGTGTACTGTTGCCTTCGCTCTAGATTCCGGCCGCCAATAAATACTACCTTGCTCACGTCGTCCCGCCTGCATTATCATCTACATCCTCCCCTCGCTCGCCATCCCTCTCTCTTAAATCTCTGCCATGGCGCCGCCGGTCTGCCCAAGTTTCGACGAGGAGTAGCCGCCCCCCGAGGACACTCACTCGAATAGTAGCGACGAGGACCCCTACGCACCGCCGGACGAGGTTGTGTCAGACCCCACAACTTTGGATTGGTTTTGGGCTAGTACAATCTTTGTCTATGGAAGTCGTTGTCGCCGGCTGAGAAAGCCAGGCAAGTGGCGTTCAAAAAGGAGATGTCGGAGGAGGAAGCAAGGTACCAGGCGACCTAAGAAGCCTGTGATGCCGCCTAGAAAAAGGAGGCGGCCGAGCTTTGGGGGCGGGCGCGTCGTCGTGAGGAGGAGGTGTACAAAGACGGGTACTTTGCAAGGAAGGTCAAAGGTGTTTGACGCCTCATCGCTGCGTGGAGGTGGGCCGAAAAGCTCTAGCATGCCACCGAGGAGGAGCTACGGTGGGTGCCGAACGAAATGGCAAGATCGTTCGCGCTCGTCCGCCAGCAAGAGGCAGATCGGTACGTCAAGCGCTGCGAGGCGGAGGAGGCAGAGTACTGCCTCCGCACTAGGAAGACACCGCGCACCAGGGAGTTGCTGGCGAGGGCTGCCGGAATACTAGCCCCAGGAGGGATTATTAGTTTCAGTATTATTCGTTTTCAATCTTATGCATTGTACCTAGTATGTAAGTATCATCACGTATATGTGATGATATTATATATATTCTGTGATGAGATTATACATTTTCTATCTGTTTTGTATACTAATTTGAATCTAGTTGTTATCATCTACACATACAGAATGGAAAGCATATATACACACATTGAAACAGAACATATAAGAACGGAAAACAGAGTACACACATTGAAGCTTTTTCACATAAGCATCACAATGCCAAACTTTAAGAAATGACAATTTAGGTTTCTTGCTAAACCACAGTTCATATGGTGTCATCTCAACGGATTTAGATGGTGCCCTATTTAACGTGAATGAAGCCATCTCTAAAGCATAGCCCAAAAATGATAGTGGCAAATCGGTAAGAGACATCATAGATCGCACCATATCTAATAAAGTACGGTTACGATGTTCGGATACACCATTACGTTGTGGTGCTCCAGGTGGCGTGAGTTGCGAAACTATTCTACATTGTTTCAAATGAAGACCAAACTCATAACTCAAATATTCACCTCCGCGATCAGATCGTAGAAACTTTATTTTCTTGTTATGATGATTTTCTACTTCACTCTGAAATTCTTTAAACTTTAAATGTTTCAGTCTTATGTTTCATTAAGTAGATATACCCATATCTTCTCAAATCATCTGTGAAGGTCAAAAAAATAATGATACCAACCGCGAGCCTCGACACTCATCAGACCGCATACATCAGTATGCATTATTTCCAATAAATCAGTGGCTCACTCCATTGTTCCAGAGAACGAAGTCTTAGTCATCTTGCCCATGAGGCATGGTTTGCAAGCATCAAGTGATTCTAAAAGCCCATCTGCATGGAGTTTCTTCATGCGCTTTACACCAATATGACCTAAACGGCAGTGCCACAAATAAGTTGCACCATCATTATTAACTTTGCATCTTTTGGCTTCAATAATATGAATATGTGTATCACTACAATCGAGATTCAACAAAAATATACCACTCCTCAAGGGTGCATGACCATAAAAGATATTACGCACATAAATAGAACAACCATTATTCTCTGATTTAAATGAATAACCGTCTCGCATCAAACAAGATCCAGATATAATGTTCATGCTCAACGCTGGCACTAAATAACAATTATTTAGGTCTAAAACTAATCCCGACGGTAGATGTAGAGGTAGCATGCCGACGGCGATCACATCAACTTTGGAACCATTTGCCACACACATCGTCACCTCGTCCTTAGCCAATCTTTGTTTAATCCATAGCCCCTGTTTCGAGTTGCAAATATAAGCAACAGGACCATTATCCAATACCCAGGCTCTACTACGATCATTAGTAAGGTACACATCAATAACATGTATCAAATATACCTTTCACTTTGCCATCTTTCTTATCCGCCAAATACTTGGGGCAGTTCCGCTTCCAGTGACCAATCCCTTTGCAGTAGAAGCACTCAGTTTCAGGCTTAGGTCTAGACTTGGGCTTCTTCCCTTGAGCAGCAACTGGATTGCTGTTCTTCCTGAAGTTCCCCTTCTTCCCTTTGCCCCTTTTCTTGAAATTAGTGTCTTATTAACCATCAACACTTGATGATCCTTCTTGATTTCTACCTCCGCAGCCTTTATCATCGCGAAGAGCTCGGGAATTGTCTTTTCCATCCCTTGCATATTATAGTTCATCACAAAGCCCTTATAGCTTGGTGGCAGTGATTGAAGAACTCTGTCAATGACAATATCATTGGGAAGATTAACTCCCAGCTGATCAAGTGGTTATGGTACCTAGACATTCTGAGTATGTGTTCACTAACAGAACTATTCTCCTCCATTTTGAAGCTGTAGAACTTGTTGGAGACTTCATATCTCTCAACACGGGCATTTGCTTGAAATATTAACTTCAACTCCTGGAACATCTCATATGCTCCATGACGTTCAAAACATCTTTGAAGTCCTGATTCTAAGCCGTAAAGCATGGCACACAAAACCATCGAGTAGTCATCAGCTTTGCTCCGCCAGACGTTCATAACATCTGGAGTTGTTCCTGCAGAGGGTCTTGCACCTAGCGGTGCTTCCAGGACGCAATTCTTCTGTGCAGCAATGAGGATAATCCTCATGCTATGGACCTAGTCCGTGTAGTTGCTACCATCATCTTTCAACTTAGCTTTCTCTAGGAACGCATTAAAATTCAAGGGAATGGTAGCACGGGCCATTGATCTACAACAACATAGATATGCAAAAACTATCAGGTACTAAGTTCATGATAAATTAAAGTTCCATTAATCATATTACTAAGAAGTCCCACTTAGATAGACATCCCTATAGTCATCTAAATGATCACGTGATCCATATCAACTAAACCATGTCCGATCATCACATGAGATGGATCAGTTTTCAATGGTGAACATCTCTATGTTGATCATATCTACTATATGATTCACGTTCGACCTTTCGGTCTCAGTGTTCCGAGGCCATATCTGCATATGCTAGGCTCATAAATTTTAACCCGAGCATTCTGCACTATCATTGTTATGAATATGTGTATCACTACGATCGAGATTCAACAAAAATAGACCACTCATCAAGGGTGCATGACCATAAAAGATATTACTCATATAAATAGAACAACCATTATTCTCTGATTTAAATGAATAACCGTCTCGCATCAAACAAGATCCGGCTATAATGTTCATGCTCAACGCTGGCACCAAATAACAATTATTCTGGTCTAAAACTAATATCAAAGGTAGATGTAGAGGTAGCGTGTCGACGGTGATCACATCGACCTTGGAATCATTTCCGACGCGCATCATCACCTCATCCTTAGCCAATCTTCATTTAATCCGTAGCCCCTGCTTTGAGTTGCAAATATGAGCAATAGAACCAGTATCAAATACCCAGGCGCTACTACGAGCATTAGTAAGGTACACTTCAATAACATGTATATCAAATATACCTTTCGCTTTGCCATCCTTCTTATCCGCCAAATACTTGGGGCAGTTCCACTTCTAGTGACCAGTCCCATTGCAGTAGAAGCACTCAGTTTCAGGCTTAGGTCCAGACTTGGGCTTCATCCCGGGAGTAGCAACTTGCTTGCTATTCTTCTTGAAGTTCCCCTTCTTCCCTTAGCCCTTTTTCTTGAAACTAGTGGTCTTGTTAACCATCAACACTGGATGCTCCTTCTTGATTTCTACCTCTGCAGCCTTAAGCATTGCGAAGAGCTAGGGAATTGTCTTTTCTATCCCTTGCATATTATAGTTCATCATGAAGCCTTTATAGCTTGGTGGCCGTGATTGAAGAACTCTATCAATAACACTATCATCCGGAAGATTAACTCCCAGTTGAGTCAAGTGGTTATGGTACCCACACATTCCGAGTATGTGTTCACTGACAGAATTGTTCTCCTCCATCTTGCAACTATAGAACTTGTTGGAGACTTCATATCTCTCAACTCGGGCATTTTCTTGAAATATTAACTTCAACTCTTCGAACATCACATATGCTCCATGACGTTCAAAATGTCTTTGAAGTCCCGATTCTAAGCCATACAGCATGGCAGACTGAACTATCGAGTAGTCATCAGATTTAGCTTGCCAGACGTTCATAACGTCCAGAGTTGCTCCTGCAGCAGGCCTTGCACCTAGCAGTGCCTCTAGGACATAATTCTTCTTTGCAGCAATCAGGATAATCCTCAAGTTACATACCCAATTCGTATAGTTGCTTCCATCATCTTTCAACTTAGCTTTCTCTAAGAACGCATTAAAATTCAAGGGAACGGTAGCACGGGCCATTGGTCTACAACAACATATATATGAAAAAACTATCAGGACTAAGTTTATGATAAATTAAAGTTCAATTAATCACATTACTTAACAACTCCCACTTAGATAGACATCCCTCTAGTTATCTAAATGATCACGTGATCCATATCAACTAAACCATGTCTGATCATCATGTGAGATGGAGTAGTTTTCAATGTTGAACATCTCTATCGTGATCATTTCTACTATATGATTCATGTTCGACCTTTCGGTCTCAGTGTTCTGAGGCCATATCTGCATATGCTAGGCTCTTCAAGTTTAACCTGAGTATTCTGCATGTGCAAAACTTTCTTACACTCGTTGTATGTGAACGTAGAGCTTATCATACCCGATCATCACGTGGTGTCTCGGCACGATGAACTGTTGCAACAATCCATACTCAGGGAGAACACTTATACCTTCAAATTTACTGAGGGATCATCTTATAATGCTACTGCCGTACTAAGCAAGATAAGATGCATAAAAGATAAACATCACATGCAATAAAAATATGTGACATGATATGGCCATCATCATCTTGTGCCTTTGATCTCCATCTCCAAAGCACCGCCATGATCTCCATCGTCACCGGCTTAACACCTTGATCTCCATCGTAGCGTCGTTGTCGTCTCGCCAACTATTGCTTCTACGACTATCGCTACCGCATAGTGATAAAGTAAAGAAATTACATGGCGATTGCATTTCATACAATAAAGCGACAACCATAAGGCTCTTGCCAGTTGCCGATAACTTATACAAAAACATGATCATATCATACAAAAATGTATATCACATCATGTCTTGACCATATCACATCACAATATGCCCTGCAAAAACAAGTTAGACATCCTCTACTTTGTTGTTGCAAGTTTTACGTGGCTGCTACGGGCTTCTAGCAAGAACCGTTCTTACCTACGCATCAAAACCACAATGATTTTTCGTCATGTGTGTTGTCTTAACCTTCAACAAGGACCGGCCATAGTCGAATTTGATTCAACTAAAGTTGGAGAAACAGACACCTGCTAGCCACCTTTATGCAAAACAAGTTGCATGTCTGTCGGTGGAACCGGTCTCATGAACATGGTCATGTAAGGTTGGTCCGGGCCTCTTCATCCAACAATACCGCCGAGTCAAAATAATACGTTGGTGGTAAGCAGTATGACTATTATCGCCCACAACTCTTTGTGTTCTACTTGTGCATATCATCTATGCATAGACCTGTCTCGGATGCCACTGTTGGGGAATGTAGCATGCAATTTCAAAAAAAATCTATGATCATGCAAGATCTATCTAGGAGATGCATAGCAATGAGAGGGGGAGAGTGTGTCCATGTACCCTCTTAGACCGAAAGCGGAAGCATTAGGTTAACGCGGTTGATGTAGTCGAACGTCTTCGCGATCCAACCAATCAAGTACCGAACGTATGGCACCTCCGAGTTCAGCACACGTTCAGCTCAATGACGTCCCTTGAACTCTTGATCCAGTAGAGGGTCGATGGAGAGTTTTTTTAGCACAATGGCGTGGTGACAGTGATGGTGATGTGATACGCGTAGGGCTTCGCCTAAGCACTACGTGAATATGACCGGAGGAGTAACCGTGGAGAGAGACGCCGCACACGGCTTGGAACAATTGGTGTGTCTCCAGGGGGTGCCCTGCCCACGTATATAAAGGAGGTAGAGGAGGGGGTGGCCACCAGGGGCGCACCAAGGGGGAGTCCTACTAGGACTCCACTCCCAGTAGGATTCGCCCCCCCCCCCCCTTTTCCTTCTCATGGAGGGGGAGAGGGAAGGGAGAGGGAAGAGGAGAAGGAAAGGGGGGCGCGCCCCCTCCCCTAGTCCAATTCAGACTCCCCATGGGAGGGGGCGTGGCCACCCCTTGTGGGCTGCCTCCCCTCTCCCTTATGGCCCATGTAGGCCCAATACTTCCCCAGGGGGTTCCGGTAACCCATCGGTTCTCCGAAAAATACCTGAACCATTCCGAATCCATTCTGGTGTCCGAATATCATCGTCCAATATATCAATCTTTACCTCTCGACCATTTAGAGACTCCTCGTCATGTCCGTGATCTCATCCGGAACTTCGAACAAACTTCGGTCACCAAAACACATAACTCATAATACAAATCGTCATCGAACGTTATGCATGTGAACCCTGCGGGCTAGAGAACTATGTAGACATGAACGAAACGCGTCTCCGATCAATAACCAGCAGCGGAACCTGGATGCTTATATTGGTTCCTACATATTCTACGAAGATCTTTATCGGTCAAATTGCAATAACAACATACATTATTCCCTTTGCCATCGGTATGTTACTTGCCCAAGATTCGATCGTCGGTATCCTCATACCTAGTTCAATCTCATTATCGGCAAGTCTCTTTACTCGTTCCGTAATGCATCATCCCGCAACTAACTCATTAGTCACATTGCTTGCAAGGCTTATAGTGATGTGCATTACCGAGATGGCCCAGAGATACATCTCCGATACTCGGAGTGACAAATCCTAATCTCGATCTATGCCAACCCAACAAACACCTTCAGGGACACCTGTAGAGCATCTTTATAATCACCCAGTTACATTGTGATGTTTGATAGCAGACAAGGTGTTCCTCCGGTATTCGGGAGTTGCATAATCTCATAGTCAGAGGAATATGTATAAGTAATGAAGAAAGCAATAGCAATAAAACTTAACGATCATTATGCTAAGCTAATGGATGGGTCTTGTCCATCACATCATTCTCCTAATGATGAGATCCTGCCCATCAAATGACAACACATGTCTATGGTCAGGAAACTTAACCATATTTGATTAACGAGCTAGTCTAGTAGAGGCATACTAGGGGCACTTTGTTTTGTCTATGTATTCACACATGTATCAAGTTTTCGGTTAATACAATTCTAGCATGAATAATAAACATTTATCATGATATAAGGAAATATAAATAACAACTTTATTATTGCCTCTAGGGCATATTTCCTTCAATCACGACGTTGTCCATCGCGTTGCCAGGGAGCGCCTCGGCCTCGACGGGTCGTGGCGTCTATTCGTTTTCCTCGTCGATGAGGTTGATGGCAGAGGAGGTGCTTTGGTGGGTTGGCATGCTTGGAAAAGGTGGATGTGCTACAGGATGCGCTTATTGCCTCCATGTGTAGCGCACCGCCTAGGTTTATGTGCAATAACGTTAGGTGGCGGGAAACCGGTGAGGAAATGGCGGGAAGTGGTGGCGTGTTCATAAAATGCCATCAATTAATGGAAACTTAGCATAGAAGGAACATCGAGCTAGCACAAGAAGTAGATGATGATCAGATGATCGTTTATCCTAGTTAATTATGCATGTAATAGTTTACTTTGGTGTGTGGAAATGTCGTGTGTGTATTAGCCACCTATGTAATTGGATGTTTGCCGTGTATTACACACATCTTGTTTATGTGAAACGTTTCTGTTCTCTTGGCTCAACACAAACAGTTTATCGGAATGAACTATATGCCCTCCATTGCACACACCTTGATCTGGTTGAACAGTTTCTATTGCATTGCCTAATGGAAAATAGTTCACCCGAGTAAACCATATGCCGTATATCACACACACCTTGATCTGGCTGACCGTTTTTTTGTGTTGCCTAATCACAAACAATTCATCCGAGTGAACCATATGTTGTATATCGCACACACCTTCATCTAGCTGCCCATTTCTTTTGTTTCTCCTCATCACAAAAAGTTAATTGAACTAAACCGTATGCCCTGCATCGCACATGCAACTGAAATCTGAACCGGGTTGATGCATTAGTCATCGCAAACGTTTTGCACCTTTTTGACGGGTTTTTTACACCATCGTTTGCAATTAATGCATCGCACACAGTTTTGTCGAAGGGTCTCTTATCGTAGTGTCGTGTTAGCAGCATCCTGTAGTAGTGGGTGTTTGGCGCTGGTGTTGGCTCCCCGACCCCTTCTCCGCTGGAGGGAGGAACCTGTGCTGTTGAGGATCTTGGGGGCTCGGGACCGGACGACTGATGAGGTCCGGATGGTCTGGACTCCCTTCCTGCAACGGCCGCGAGGGATGCGCCCTCCTAGTCTTAGGCGACCGAGGTGTTAGCCTCGGCCATTACGATGTCAACCTCCCCCTCTGTGTTCGGAGGAGGAGGAGTCCTTCGGGACAGCACCTCCCCGATCTGTTCAGGGGTCTGGGGAGGCGCAGAGCGCGACATGGACCCACTATCCACTAGATCGGCTGGGGGGACGTCCCCTCTAAGGTCTGCTCAGTGGGACGGTTGTGTGGAGGACTGCAATTTTGAAGAGTTAGCCTCCAACCAGAATGAATTACTGAAAAATGAGGTAGTTGAAAATATCAACTCCATACCTGCTGGCCAGGGGCTTGACCCTGGGTCCCTTCTTCAGGATCTGCTCGGACGCCTCGAACTCGTCGTCCAAGCTGTCAGACACGGCCAGCTTGGGCCGGTGCTGCCTCTTCAGAACTTGAGGGGGTTCAACCTCTTCAACGTCCTTGGCCGCCACCCTCTTTTTGTAGTGCGAGGAGGCGCTCTCCTCCTTGTCCTCATCATCGTCCCCATCATGTACAGATGAGGCCACAACATCTCCGGACCGGTTTCCCGGATGAGCCCTACGACGTAGGCCCTCCCTGGCCTCTGATACCTTCGTTTCTTGCCCTTCTTGTCAGGCGCCTAGTAAGGCACCACGACCAACAACTTCTCTAGTTGTTCGAATCGGGGGCCCTCTAGCAGCGGTGTTGGGTTGCTGATCTTCTCAGCCTTGGCGAGCCAGCCCAGCAAAATCCACATTAAAAGGTTCAGATCAAATCGTATGATGCGAATGTTCAAACTCATTTTAAGACAAGTACCACTCACCTTATTTGGAGGCTTCGCAGCATCAAGGCCGATGTCCTCCCCTTCGATTGTCCAGTCCTTCTACGGCCTGAATAGCTGGCCCCACACTTTCTTGTGGGTCATGCCGAAGAGGTGCTACATGGTAGCCGTATCTTCGGGGCCGTACTCCCACATTGGCTTGGCCCTCTCCTGGCAGGTTAGGAATCGACAATAGAGCATGATATGAATGACGTCGACCAGCTTCGCACTGGTCTCCATTACGCTGACGACGCACTTCTGCACCACCTTCAAATCGTCAGCGGACCCCCAGTCCGGGCTGTTGTCGATCTATGAGATGAGCCTAGTAGGGGGTCCGGATCTGAATGTGGGAGTCTTCGCCTAGCCGGCTCCCCGTGGCTCAGTGATATAAAACCATTCCTTTTGCCACATTCTGACGGTGTCAATGAAGTGGCCCTTCGGCCACTGGACCCACGTCTGCTGATCATGGCCCCACCACAGTCCGCCTGTTTGCTGCCAACTACCTTGGGCGTGACGTTGAACACCTTTATCCATAGGCCAAACTGTGGCTGGACTCGGAGGAAGGCCTCGTATAAGATGATAAAGGACGAGATGTGGAGAAGGGAGTTGGGGGCTAGATCGTGAAAATCTAGCCCATAGAAGAACATCAACCCCTGCACAAAGGGGTGCAGGGGAAATCCAAGCCCCCCTAGGAAATGAGGGAGGAATACGACCCTTTCGCCTGGCTCGGGCATAGGATGATCTGGCCCTCTTCGGCGGGCGATGGGCAATGTCGGCCCACAAATAGCCGGCATGTTCTAGCTTCATAATGTCACCATCTCAGTGGAGGCCTCCCACTTCCTGTTGGCGCCGGATCTGACCATGGCTGGAGACGGAGTGGGATCTGTTGTGGAGGCAGGAAAAAGGGGCACTGGAGCTATGAGGATTGGCATGAGAGTAAGGTGGAAGAAGGTGTGTGATGTTGTATAGTAGCTACCCCTTTATAGGTTGTTGACAAGCCAGGGGTTCCTCTTTCCACGCATTGGCTCCTCCACTTCCCGATATGCCTGCAATGTTATGTGAGGGGAGGGGAATCAAAATCATTGATCATATCCCCTGAAAGGCGGGACACGATCTCCACCTCAAGGAGACATGCCAAACATGGCGTCAGCCTCGAGCCGTGCTTTGAGAAATAGTAACTGCTCAATGTTATGGTCGGACACGACTCTTCGAAAGAGAAAAAGTTGTCAGGCGAAGGCACTGTTTACACTCGAACAGTTTCTTGTTTTTTGCCTTCGTTGTTAAGACTAGAGCTATATTGACCGGTGTCCTCAGGGTGTTATGGTGGGTGAGAGACTTATGGACTAAGGGGTCCTCAGGGTGTCGGCCCATCAGATATGGGCCGGACTGGTAAAGTCGTATAGCGGCAGGAGATCTATGAAGCCATGGTGTGCTCTCCATGTCAAGGATAGGCAAGATCTCTTTATTCCTTATTGTAATTTGTCTCCGGCAACCCTAACCCTACTGGTGTCTATAGAAACCAAGGGTTGTAGTCTTTAGGACTAGAGTTATATTCATCACCTCATCGCCTTAGGGTTTAGTTCATGCGGATATCGAGGTAGATCTACTATGTAAACCATACTACACATTCAATATAATCAAGTAGGACGTAGCATATTACCTCTTCGAGAGGGCCCAAACATGGGTAAACACCGTGTTCATCGTCCCTTATTCCTCACCGATCTTAGATCCATAGCTCAGGACCCCCTACCCCGAGGTCTGCCGGTTTTGACATAGACTGTGTGTGTGTGTGTGCACGCGCGCGCCCGAGGAGCTTTTGGGGTGTGTGTGGAGGGGGTTGTTTGAGGAAATGACACGGCTACTGAAAATTTTACTACGCGCGAGTAAAATGCCGGGGCTATTGAAAAATTGGATGATGGTGCATCGCACACGGTTCGGAAATAACAACCGTGTGTTATGAAACAGAAAAACCCTTGAGCCGGGCAGATATTTTTGAGGGATGCAGGCAGGAGCGGGAACAACAAACATCATACACGGTCGAAACATAATAACTGTGTGTTATCAAACAGAAAAAACCTGCAGACGGGTAGATATTTTTGAGAGGGGAAGCCTCGTGGAGCACAATGTACTGTGCTGATGTGCGTGGCAGGGGCACCGGCGTGGCACACGGTTAGTGTGAGTGAACCGAGTCTGTTGCGTCATCCGACTTGTCTAATGTTCATAACTTTGGCAAAAATGACGCGGGAAAGGGCCAGAACACGAACACACTTGTATGTGGACCAAATATATGTATGAAAAGGGTGGTTTGATGTTCAAATACCAAATGCACAACTTCAATTCGCACCTATCTCACAAAAGTGCACGGTATTGCTTGCCCCCCCCTCGTGTCGGCAGGAGGGGAATCCTAAGCTATGAACACATGCCCGCCCCCATGGAGGTTCACCTAGCAAAGTGCGAAGTAGCATTCCCCCCCC
>NC_041382.1:433889975-433915783 GCF_002162155.2 Triticum dicoccoides
ACACACACACTTTTAGGCGGCGGGACAGTGCATCTCACCAAGATGTATCGTAAAACGGACCAAGAATAATCCACCGAGGTCATACAACCTCTTTCTTGTTGTTGGTCAAAGTGATGGTCGTCAATGCGACCCTAGAGATGAGCTAGCTCGCCAATAATCATGCAAGTAGCTAGTCCTCAAATACAACCACTGCCTACATGTGGCCCAAACATATGTATGTAGTGTTGATGTTTGAATACACAATGGAACAACTTTGGTGTGGCACCATGCTTTAGAACCAGAAATCCCCACACGGAGCGAGGGTTAGTTGACGACGCATATGTATGTCACACCACACTTTGAGTCGATGATAGGGATTCATGCATGCATGCATAGTATGCGCTCAAACCTAGGTCTGAATCTCACCATGACCTACTACGATAACACGAACCAAAGGAAGAATCCACCATCATAACCTATCTCATTGTCGGTCAAAGTGATCATGGATGTCCACGCGAGCCCACGAATATATAGGCTTGTCGCTGATAACCACGCGAGGGAGTGTACCGTTCGAAGAAAACCACTACATGCATATGTATGTATGGAGGTGATGCATGCATGCATGTTTGAATACCATTCACAACATTGATGTGGCGCATGCGTCGAAAATCGTATAGTCCCCACACAAAGCGAGATCGGTTCATGACATGTCGTGGTACTGGCCACTTCGACTCGATGGGAGGGATTCATGCATACACATGCATGTGTGCTCAAACTATATCATGTCATCCTAGAGCATGACCTATATACCATAATACAAACCAAAAAATAATCCCCTCCTAAGTCAAATTAACCTCTCTCGTTGTCAAGCAAAGTAGTGATGGACCAAGCGGACCCACAGATGGAAAACATCGATATCGCTAATAACTGCGTGAGTGGGTGCCGAGGAGAACCACCATCGCTTTGGATGTGGGCCACAGATATGTTGAATACCCAAAATGCACAACTTTGATGTGGCACATGCCTCGAAAACCATAAAGTCCTCACGCAGAGCGAGTTTCATGAAGCGTACTACATATGTTGGTCCCCTTCCCCCCTCTTTGACGCATACTATATGCTCCTACCGTAATACAAACAAAAAAATAATCCTCCTTGATGGTGAAATTAATTAGACTCTCCCGATGTAGGTCAAAGTGATGCATGCATCAACGACGACCTCGCAGGCCCATAGATGGAAGCGTCACACGTGAGTGTCCTAGGATAACGACCGCCTGCATGCATGTGGCCCAAAGAGGTGTTGTGTGATGTTTGAATAGCCAATGCAAAACTTTGATGTGGCACATGCCTCGGAAACCAAAAAGTCCCGACACCGAGTGAGGTGTGTTCACAGATGTGTACGTATAGTATATAAGGTAGTCCCCTCCCACGTCTTCGACACATACTATATACTACCACCATAACACAAACAAAAAAGATTCTACCTTGTCGTTCAAATTAACCTCTCTGCCGGATGTTGGTCGAAGTGATGGACGACGACCTTGCGGGCCCACAGAAAGCGTCAAACGCGAGTGAGTGTCGTGTAGGACAACCACCGACTGCATGTGGCCAAAACATGTATGTATGAAAGGGTTGTGTAATGTTTTAAATAACGAATTCACGACTTGGATGTGGCACCTTCCTCACAAAACGGCCAACCAAAACAGTGGCTCACGACTCGTAGTGTACTGCCAGCCCCACCCCCCCAAGACGTGCACGCGCACACACACACACAAACACAAACACAAACACACCGCGCATGCACCGCAACTATGATGCATGTCAAATTTTCCCACGGTGAACATATGTTACCAAAGGAGGGACATTTTAATTTTGAAAAACAAACAGAGATCATTAAGACGTTTTAGTACATTGATTGATTTTCTAGGGGTGTAATGTGCAAAAATCAAATTTGAGCTACATGCACATGTGACAGTGCACCTAAATCGATTGGAAAAACACATGTGTCTCACTGGGTGCACGTTTACTCCCTGTGCAAGAAGTTTCAGACATTGAGAAACTTGATTTTTAAAATATAGTACATCCAAAACTTATTTGAAATTCATGAAACTTATCGTGTTGTCATATGGACACCAATACACGGTGTTGTTGTACTTTTTTGAGTCAAATTTGAGACAAGTTTTGATGTAATCTTTATCTTCTTACAAACAACAGATTATTAATAATTGGGAAGCAATATCGCAAATGGATTATTTATTCGAATCGTGGGTGTTAGACCAACAATGGACACGTGCCATGCTTCGGTTAAGCAATAAAGCGGCAACATTAATCATCAAAATAGAAAAATAATATATGTGCCACCACGCGACCCGTGTGCTGTGCGAGCAGGCATGAGTTGACAGGACATGCGAGCAGTCCACTGCGCAGGCAGACCGGGAGGCGTGCATGCAGGTGTGTGAATTGACGGGAGGCGTGCTCGCCGTGCAGTGTCATCAGGAGGCGTGCGAGTAGCTATGTGAAATGACGGTAGGCATGCCAGCAGTCCGGTGCGCAGGCTCACCGGGAGGCCAGCCAGCGGTTTGACTGCCGCCCGCCTCTCTCCCACTACTCCATATTAATGGCGCACCTGAGCGGCCTCACCCCCCATCCTTGCCACACACACAATCCTCTCTCTCAGCCTGCATGCTCGATGCTGCTCTCGGTCCTCAGAGTCGTCAATGTATGAGGATGCCGCCAAAGCGCCCCATCGGAGGGAGTGGCGAAGCCGGAGCTGCTGAAGCACCGGAGCACGACGTGAAGATAGAAACAGAGGTTGCCATCACCGTCGGCAAGGTATCGCTGCACCCTGATGTCGTCAATGGTGTCATGCTTCCACTGCCGGAGCCGGAGGCCCACACTGACTCCAGTGATGACTCGGGTGATGACTCCGACGATGATGGAGAACTGGTTAGTCATCTATACCCATTTATGTGTCAAATACATCCTAGGGTTTTTCTGGTTACTCCCGCCTCCCCCTTTTTGGAATAGAGATCATATGGTTATGTTCTTCCAATCCATGAAATCTGAGTAAGTTTTGTTAGATCCATGTAGTGTATTGATTGTTTGAATGGTACAAATGATAAGTGATTAGTTGTTTTATCTGTGCAAATGATTTCCGCTAATAATAAAACTAGGGTTAGTGTCCGTGCTAACAACTCCTAGCCAGGTCTTGACAATTGATTTTGAATGACCTACATATATGTTTGTGCCATTATTTCCTTCAATATTGGTCTGTACATAGACGAATGTGCTTAAAAACCGAACCATAATATCTGGATATGTCTAAAAAATAGACATAAATTCCTAATCCCACTTTACGACATGTAAACATTGATTTGATGCCAAATTTTGGCAACTGCCAAATGTTCGCTGGAGACTAGTTTGTATTCCAAATTTGATGCCACATTTTTTTACTATATGTACAGGTGCTATCTGACGATGTAGACAGTGAGGATGAAGATGGCCAGAGGAGGTACAAGAGGCAAATCCTCAGGGAGCTTTATGCGGGAATGCATAGACGTATTAGGACCTGGAACTAGGGCTATCGATGCCCATTTTGCAACCAAAAGCTTCATGAGGCATGTCAAAGTGTTTTGGCGCATGCAAGAGGATGAGCCATTGGCTCCTTCAAACAGAACTATTCTCGCAGAGTGGCGCACGCCGTGTACGCGGAGTACCTGGAGAAGCTTCAAGATTGTGCCGACAGATGATATGAGATGTGGGGTTGAACTATGTATGGCTATGTAGTGTCTTAATTATAAATGTGCTTGAGTATGCTTAACGACGGTTGAACAATATACTTATGGTCGAAGTATGCTTGTGTACGCTTATTATCTATGCATGAGTATGCTTCATCTATGTTTACTCATGTCTAACTTTGGGATATGGATGCAATCAGTTCGGTTGATGGAATCTACCTTCGTCCTGGTTTACTGGTCCCCTTTGTAATTTGTGTTAAATTTTGACCAAAGATTTAACTCACAAAATGTTAGTGCAGGCCAGCAAAAATTATATCATTGGATGTGTATTTGAACATAGTGTTCAACGATATAATTTTTGGTGACATGCATAAACATTTGTTAGTTAAATCTTTGGTCAAAATTTGGCACAAATTAGGAAGGGGACCAATAAACCAGGGCGGAGGTAGTACGTCAATCACACACGTTTCTTAAATTGGAACCGTGTGCAATGGTTTTCGTTTTCCTAGTTACGTGAATCACACACGGTTGGCTCTAGCAAACCGTTGCCTCTGAAACTCTTTGTGGGACAAAACCCTCACCACCCAATTCAAAAAAGAAAAAAGAAAACCCTCACCATCCCCACGTCACAAAAACCCTCACCCCGCCCGCCACCCCCTCTGGTCCCCATTCACACCTGCACAAGCTCCTCCGCGACTCTGCATGCCACCGCCTATCGCTGCGGCAACCACTTAGCTCGACGCCTCTCGCTGCTACCAGGCTGCCGGCAAATGCCACCGCATTTCGCCACTTCCGCTTGCCACCGCCTATCGCCATCGACTTTCTCGACGCTGCTCGCGGTCGACCCAGCTCCGCCCGATTAGGGAATTCGCCGTATTGAGGGTTTTTTCTCATGGACAACAAGGTAACTAATTTAATGAGATATTATATCATCTCTTATCCCAGTTCATCTGCCTCCTTTAATCACCCAGCCAAAATCGTTGTGAATTCATTTATATTTGAGCTAATTTGAGGGTTATCTTTCATTCATAGAGTGTGCAGTGCACAGACACATCAGGACATTGCAGCCTCGGCCGGACATCCATGGAGTTCCATCTCACCGTATCATATGACTTGAGGATGCGTGCGACATGTTCAATCTCACCCTAAATCTGTTGGCATGGCCTACTTTCCTAAACATATACTATATATTGCTACATTTGGATAAAAGGTGCCACATGCGACATATACGTCAAAGGGGATCTTTTCCCTCTTCTTTCTATACTAGGAAAATTAATGATGTATTGTTCTTTCGATTACTCTCATATTTCTGTGACATCATGGTTACCCTATTTGTTTAATTATAGATTTTTGTCCTTTGATTTCAAACATTGTATAGTTCTTTCAATTTCGCCCATATTTGCATGTTACCATATTCTTTAACAATCCTACCATTTTTTGCAGCACGTTCCTTGCTATGCAACAGCATCTGTAGTACACAAGCTTGCCCTTTACATAAATTAAGACTACAGGGATGTCATACTGAACACAAACCATGGATTTACAATCGTTGCTTCTGTAAGACTTGATGAAGGTGGTCACTCCTATTTTTCCACGGGCCTTTCGATAGAAATTTCTAAGTTTTATGTACTGAAAGCTGGCACTAAAATTGCACTGCACATAAAAGAGGCTGGTCATGAGATATACGCTAACTTCCCCGACAATATCATTTGTCCAGACTTTGTTTGTAGTAAGTGTTTTTTCAAGTATCTGCATGTTGACTTACCAAGCAATATCAAAGGAATCGTGTAGTATTTAAGCAACCAATTGCTATTCCATTTTCTTACTCTATTCCTACCTACTAACTTCTAGTTACCAATACACTTTTCTATGGCCCTGTTTTAACTAAATATTCCCTGTACTCCCACTTCTATCAAAAAGCGTCGCTGATGAGGAGACTCCGGAGGTGGAGAATGGGGCTGCCAACAAGTGGAGGCGGGTCGAGCAACAATCGTAAGCGACTCTAGCAGGCCTAGGCTTCATCAGCAGCCTCCCCGATGATATGTTCATAGTCATCATCTCCCTGCTCCAAATCAAATATGGGGCACGGACAACCGTCCTTTCCCGGCAGTGGCGCCCCCAATGGCACTCCACCCCTCTCGACCTCATCGACACCCACGAGCTCTACCATGGCTATCGCAAAAGCTTGGATGTGTTCTCCCAGATCCTCAGCAGTCACCATGGCCCAACTAGTGGCCTTAGAATGGGCAAGTTCCATTCCAATGGGCAAGGACCGAGCCAAGCTTGACGAGTGGTTCTGATCCACCGCCCTAGATCAGCTCGAGGAGCTCACTTTTGATGATGGTCATATGCGCTCGCTGCCAACGTCCGTGCTCTGCCTCACGCCCACACTGCGCGTCGCCAAGTTCATGAACTGCCATTCCCCCCTCAATGACGCACCCGCTCTTATTCTACCACGACTGAAGCACCTTGAGCTCATCGCCGTTTCCCTCCCAAACGCTGACTTGGAGCGCCTGCTCCGTAGCTGTACTGCACTCGAGTACCGTTGTCTTTAGGCAATCAATGGGTTGAGTAGCTTCCACATCACCTCCATGACTCTCCAGACTATTTATGTGTGTTGCTGGGGCTGCAACAAGACATCACAAAATGTGTACCACGGTATGGTCAATGAGGACACATGTTCACTTGAGAGATTACTTGCAGTTGATCAAGAAGGTCCAACAAGAATCAATGTCATTTTTGCGCCGAAATTGATAGTGGTGGGCTACTCCTCTGACAAATACTCCGAACTTGTTATTGGATCCACACCCATTCAGGTACAACAGTCGCCTTCTATCTCTCCTTGAAATTAAAATTATTTATAATTTTGAAGATGTATGTTCATGTGTCATCCAAAAAATCATTCCGACAAGCTTGACCCCGAATCTGCACACAGTGAAGGTCTTGGCACTAGATTTTATCGGCCCCAACCTGGACCAAGTTTTCAGTTTCCTGAGATGCTTTCCGTGCCTAGAGAAGCTATATATCGAGGTGATGTTCCTTTCCTATTAAATGTTAACCATAAAGGAGTTCAATTTTTGAAACCTTTTCCCAAGTTTACAATGACAATGTACTACGATTTTTTAAGAAATTTTGTAGGATTTTGGTACATACATGCCCCCCATATTGGTTGCTTGATCCATATGGTTACAATCCATAAGCATTTCTGCTTTGGATTCATCTGTACTTTCTTAGGGAATTTTTCATCCACTCCAACCTCTTGTGAAGAAGGCTACATTTTTCTAGATTGTAATCAAATGCCCATGTTAATCTTGTCAGATTGAAGATGGAACATTAGTGCATTTTACAAATCTTGCAAACCAAATAGGCCTGTAGTAGTATTCAAAACTGCATGTAGGCACTAACACGTTTTCTTCTTTTGCAGATAAGATTAGGTCCGGTGGTGGATAATGTGATAAAATATCACAATCACATCGAATGCCTAGATCTGCATCTCTCAGAAATTACTTTGAAATCATACCGAGGGACCTTAGCGGAGATTATATTTGCCAGGTTCTTTTGTTGTCAGAGCAAGGGTGCTGAAGGTAATGAGGTTTGCCCTACATTTATTTTGCAAAAATGAATGGTTTGTTGATCAGCGCCGGCGACTGCGGTTGAATGGAATAGGCTCCAAAAAAGCTGAATTTTATTTTGGAACTTCAGATGACAGGGTAATTGAAAGTCATCGTGTCAACCCCATACATGACTTCTTAGTGGCTGATCCCTTTGCAAAAATTATGAGGTTTCGAAACCAGCCTTACAAGTGGTAATATTAGTTTGAACCTCTCTTATATCCATGTTCAGCAGATCAACACGGGCGTTTGTAGCTGATGAGCTGAATTTCATTTCTAATATCAGTTTGAACCTTGTGATCTTCGAATTTGAGCCATATAACTCTAGAATTTGAACCTTGTAATATTTCAAGCTTTTGTGGTACAATCGTTGAAATGGCATGGTATGAGACTCGTATATTGGTAGTACTATTTCGACCTTTATATGCAATGGACTTAGATTTTATTAACCATTCTCGAATGTGTTTCCCTGGTCGATCTCATTGCAAGCGATCTGTATAGCTAACTCGACTACGATCTTTGACATTATTGCATACAGTTGGTTTCTTCAACCATGTGCCCTGTAGAGCGCAGAATTAATTATCACACTCGAGTGTCCATCATCACCCTTCTGTGTAACTTTGACCTCATCACCCACGGGTAAACTTATTATGATCCAAGTCATTCCACACACTTCATTTTTACAAAGCTTCTTGCCAATAAATGCCCATGATTTGCCCCTCTTCTAGCCGACGCATGGCCAAAGTAGCCGAGCGGGAAGCTTGCATGGTAAACTGCGCAGTTGCGTGGGAACAGAATCAACAATGATACATTTGGCGCCTCTTTGAGCCCACGCGTGGTCAAATGAAACGCGTGCAGGGTTCTCAAGCATGCACTGGAATCCTCTGCTATGAACGCAGTGACAAGACATGATGATTACAGGCCGATCGGCCCCCATTTATTACAGCGGCCATTTAACTCTTCTGTCTCTTCAACCTTTAGATTGTGCCCCACTATTGCAAGAAGCACACCCACCACGACAAATTCTTAGAGGGTATCCTGCGCGGCTCCAATGGCACTCCGAGCGGCTACCAACGAGGAGTAGCAGTTCACCATGCATGCCCTCGTGGACACCTACAGAAGGTTCACGGAGCTTTCCATGGTGTACACCAACAACCCGGTCCGGGTGGAGCACTCCATCCACATCATGGAGTTGTTGCTTGTTGAGCAGTAGTACAAGGTGGTCGGGTCCGACCTCAAGAGTACACCGCGCTTATGTCGGTTCTCGTCCCAAGGTCTCTGTGGCCCAGATGTGCATGCGCAATCACGTCCTCGTCTACCACTACTGCCTGTCCACAAGGCCTTGAGAGTGTTTCACTAGGTTTGTCGATAACCCCCACTACGTGTTTGCTATGGTGGACATCACCAATGATGTAAAGGTGCTCAAGAATTGGGGCATCGCCTACCAGAATCTTGTCGACATCCAGGGCCAATACAAGATCTGGGGCAACAAGGAGCATGAGAATGACTCATTGCTTCACCTCGCCGAGGCCATCATCGAACCCTTGATGTAGGGTGGAAACCCTAAGGCCGAGCTTTCACGATTTGGAGAGGATCCTACGAAGAACACGAGGGGAAACACAAGGGGAAACACTCAAATCAACAGGAACGGTCACACAAGTTCTAGATCCATAAACATAAAGAGTGATACAAGATCCAAACATAACAAAAGACGATACAAGAGGCGGTAGTTCTTCTCCGTGAGGAGGTCTTGAGGGCTCTTCCCGTGAGGGGTCTTGAATCCACTTGGGGGATCTTCTCCATAGAGGCCGCAGTCTCCTAAGGAGAAAGTATCAAGTGGATGAGCAAAGCTCTATCTCCAAAATGACCTATCACATTGCTAACCCTAGAAGGAGGGAGGAGGAGGAGGAGTATATGTAGTCTAAGTGGGCTGAGGGGTACATGGGCCTCGGCCCAACACGCTGTGGGCAGACATGTGTCGGTCGTCCGGCAGCTACCAGACGTCTAGTGTCTCGTGAATGTAGGATGGAAAGTAGGTCTAGAGGGGGGTGATTAGACTACTTGACCAAATAAAAATCTAACCTTTTCCCGATTTGAAGTGTTGGTAGATTTTAGCAACTAGTACAAGTCAAGCAATCAACCTACACATGCAATTCTAAGAGTGTAGTAGCGTAAAGTAAAACATTGCATATGAAGGTAAAGGGAGGGGTTTGGAGAAGGAAAATGCAATGTAGACACAGATATTTTTGGCGTGGTTCCGATAGGTGGTGCTATCGTATGTCCATGTTGATTGAGACTTCAACCCACGAAGGGTAACGGTTGCGCGAGTCCACGGAGGGCTCCACCCATGAAGGGTCCACGAAGAAGCAACCTTGTCTATCCCACCATGGCCATCACCCACAAAGGGCTTGCCTCACTTGGGTAGATCATCACGAAGTAGGCGATCTCCTTGCCCTTACAAACTTCTTGGTTCAACTCCACAATCTTGTCGGAGGCTCCCAAGCGACACCTAACCAATCTAGGAGACACCGTCTCCAAAAGGTAATAGATGGTGTGTTGATGATGAACTCCTTGCTCTTGTGATTCAAATTATAGTCTCCCCAACACTCAACTCACTCTCACGGATTTGGCTATGGTGGAAAGAAGATTTGAGTGGAAAGCAACTTGGGGAAGGCTAGAGATCAAGATTCTAGTGGTTGGATTGGAATGTCTTGGTCTCAACACATGAGTAGGTGGTTCTCTCTCAGAAAATGAGTGGTGGAAGTGTAGGCACGTTCTGATGGCTCTCTCTCACTCATGGAGAAGGGGTGGAGGGGTATATATTGCCTCCACACAAAATCCAACCATTACACACATTTGACCCAACTCGGTCAGACCGAATAGAAGAACTCGGTGAGACCGATTCAGTTCAAAATGTGAATGTGTGACGCCCCCGATTCAATCGTACACTAATCATACACGCAAACGTGTACGATCAAGATCAGGGACTCACGGGAAGATATCACAACACAACTCTACAAACAAAATAAGTCATACAAGCATCATATTACAAGCCAGGGGCCTCGAGGGCTCAAATACAAGAGCTCGGTCATAGACGAGTCAGCGGAAGCAACAATATCCGAGTACAGACATAAGTTAAACAAGTTTTCCTTAAGAAGGCTATCACAAACCGGGATACAAATCAAAAGAGGCGCATGCCTCCTGCCTGGGATCCTCCTAAACTACTTCTGGTCGTCGTCAGTGGCCTGCACGTAGTAGTATGCACCTCCAATGTAGTAGGAGTCGTCGTCAACGATGGTGTCTTGCTCCTAGACTCCAATGTCTGGTTGCAACAATCGAGTATAGAAAGGGGGAAAAGAGGGAGCAAAGCAACCGTGAGTACTCATCCAAAGTACTCGCAAGCAAGGAGCTACACTACATATGTATGCATTGGTATCAAATGGAAAAGGGGTAGCATATGTGGACTAAACTGCAGAATGCCGAAATAAGAGGGGGATAGCTAGTCCTATTGAAGACTAAGCTTCTGGCCGCCTCCATCTTGCAGCATGTAGAAGAGAGTAGATGGTAAGTTCACCAAGTAACATCGCATAGCATAACCCTACCCGGTGATCCTCCCCTCGTCGCCTTGTGAGAGAGCGATCACCGGTTGTATGTGGCACTTGGAAGGGTGTGTTTTATTAAGTATCCGGTTCTAGTTGTCATAAGGTCAAGGTACAACTCGGGTCGTCCTTTTACCGAGGGACACGGCTATTCGAATAGATCAACTTCCCTGCAGGGGTGCACCACATTTCCCAACACGCTCGATCCCCTTTGTCCGGACACGCTTTTCTGGGTCATGCCCGGCCTCGGATGATCAACACGTCGCAACCCTACCTAGGCACAACAGAGAGGTCAGCACGCCGGTCTAAATCCTATGGCGCAGGGGTCTGAGCCCATCGCCCATTGCACACCTGCACGTTGCGAACGCGGCCGGCGAGCAAACCTAGCCTCCCTTATACAAGATCAGGCGTTCCAGTCCAACCCGGCGCGCGTCGCTCAGTGAAGGACGTCAAGAAGGCTTCGGCTAATACCACGACGTCGAGTGCCCATAACTGTTCCCGCGTAGTTGGTTAGTGCGTATAGTCCAGTGGCCAGACTCGGATCAAATACCCAGATCTCATTAAGTGTGTTATTTTGAAATAACCGTGGACACCAACCAGGGCCATGCCCACCTCTCTCCTAGGTGGTCTCAACCTAGCCTGTTGCTCCGCCACAAAGATCCACTCAAAGGGCCGTCAGGACAACCGTCCTTTCGGACCCAATCCGTGAATCACTCGTGGGTACTCTACGAGCCGACCCGTCTTTAGTCATCACAAGTATCATATATAACATATAAGTATATAGTATATACCCGTGATCACCTCCCGAGTGATCACGGCCCGATAGTATAGCATGGCAGACAGACAAGAATGTAGGGCCACTGATGATAAACTAGCATCCTATACTAAGCATTTAGGATTGCAGGTAAGGTATCAATAACTGTAGCAACAATGACAGGCTATGCATCAGGATAGGATGAACGGAAAGCAGTAACATGCTACACTACTCTAATGCAAGCAGTAGAGAGAAGAGTAGGCGATATCTGGTGATCAAGGGGGCGCTTGCCTGGTTGCTCTGGCAAGAAGGAAGGGTCGTCAACAATGTAGTCGATCGGGGCACCAGCAGCGGCGTCAGTCTTGTAGTCTACCGGAGAGAAGAGGGGGAAGAAACAATGAATACAATGCAAACAGATGCATAACGATGCATGACATGACAATGAGCGGTGCTAGGTGGGCCCTAACGCAGTAGGAGGTGATACCGGCAAAGGGGGGAAACATCCGGGAAATTATTCCCGGTGTTTTACGTTTTCGGACAGACGGACCGAAGGAGGAAAGTTGCGTGTTTGCTATGCTAGGGATGTGTGGCGGACGAACGGGCTGCGTAACCGGATTCGAATCATCGTTCTGAGCAACTTTCCTATACAAACGAGACAGGAGGTGCCGCTGGGCGCAGGCAGCGGCGGGCTTCGGCGGCCACGGGCAGCTGAAAGCGGAGCAGGCGGGGGCGGCGGCGCGTGTGGGCGCGGGGCATGGCCAGGCGGAGGCGGGCAGCAGCGGCAGGGCAGGCACGCTAGGGCCGGCGAGCAGCAGCAAGATTGGCCGGGCACGGCGGGCGAGCGAGCAGAGGCACGCGACGGTGAGCGTGGGGGCGTGTGGTGTCGGGTAGCAGCAGTGTAAGAGCAGCAGGTGCAGCAGTGGGCACGGGAACGCGGCCTGGTGAAGCAGCGCGTGCGCTTGCAGGTGTGGGCTGGCCATGGCCGGGCACGGCCAAACGAGGCAGGACGCGGCCACAAAACGCGACGAGCGCGGACAAGGGGAAGGTGAGTGGAGCTCCCGCAACGGCAACCTACGGCAAGGGGAGGAAGGGGGAAAGCTAGGGGAAAGGAGGAGGCTCACTGGGGAGGCCAGGGTTTGGCTCGGGGAAGCCGAGGTTGTCGGGGCAGCGTGAATTGGCGTCGAGCAGCGGCGGATCCCGTTGAAGAAGACCGGATGAAGGCGACATTACGGAGCGGCTCTAGGCAAGTGGGTGCCCGCACAGGATGCAGCGGTCGACGGCGGCTCCATCGGGCATCAGCAAGACGTGTAGGGAGGCCGGTGGCCACGTGGGTGTAACGCCCCAGATACAACTTTCCATATTTGTAACTCCGACTCTTGCCTTTTCGGACAGGTGTTGTGAGATTCCCTTCATGGTTGGGTTTTGTCTTTGTTTTGCTTTTGTCCATGTCATGCATTTCATATCATGTCATCATGTGCATCGCATTTGCATACATGTTCGTCTCATGCACCCGAGCATTTTCCCCGTTGTCCGTTTTGCAATCCGACACTCCTATGTCCTTTGGCACCCCCTTTTGCCTCTTTTCGTGATCGGGTGTTAAACTTCCTCGGATTGGACCGAGATTTGCCAAGCGGCCTTGGTACACCACCGATAGACCGCCTGTCAAGTTTCATGCCATTTGGAGTCTGTTTGATACTCCAACGGTTAACTGGGGAACCGTAAAGGCCTCGTGTGTGTTGGAGCCTGACACCCCTCCAAAAGGGCCCAATAACCCATCCAAACCTCTCCCATGTCCTCCGTCGTCGGATCACGATCGTGTGGGCGAAAACTACACTCCTTTGGACACTCCTACCTCCCTCTAGCTATATATATGTGTCTTCCTCCGAAAATTCATGCATATGAAACCCTAGCGTCTTCCTCCTCACGCCGCCGGACACATCCGTCCGCGCCGGACATGTCCGCCGGCCACCTCACCCCGACCAATCACAAGCCGCCATGTCAGCATCGCCGCCGCGCCCAGCCACTCCTGCGCCGCCATGTCACCCCGCCGCCGTCTACCACCGCTCCTCCCACTGCTCGGGCCCGCCGAACCCAGATCCGGCCCACTCGGGCCCGGATCGGGCGGCACCCCGCCGCTTGGCCGGCCCCGCTGCCTCGGGCGCCTACGCCACCATCCGCCGCTCGCCGGCACTTTGCCCCGCCACCTAGCGCCGCCGACCCAACCGCCCGGCCCGCCTGCTCGCCGGCGCTCCTGACCGCCGCCTCTTTGCCGGAGCGCCCCACGCCACCTCGCCTGCTCCGCCGGCGCGCGCTTTCCCCACGAGATCGCCGCCCCTCCCTGGATCCGCTCCTCGCCGGAGCCTCTCGCGGTGCCTTGCCGGAGTACGGGCGCCGCCGCCGTCGACCTCGCCCTCGCCGGAGACGTCGCCGGTCCGGATCCAGCCGAAGTGGGATCAGATCCACCAGACCAGCTAACCAAACGCCGTCCCCGACCCGGATATCCTCGTCCTGGAACCGCTCCGTCCCGCGTTGACTTTCGTGGAGGTGAAAATTCCACTAAGTCCCAGATTTGTGAAATTTTATGCCTCTGTTCATCATGCCATAATTTCATGTGCGCTGTTCTATTTTGTGCATATGTTATATCGAAATGTTCATCATGATGTGCTCTTCATTTTGTTCCATTGTGTCATGCTTGTTTGAGTCCATCTTGATGCCCTAATCACTGGTGCAAGAGTGCTATAAATTGTTAGGTGCTGACTCTTATCAGAGTATGAGGATTTGTCATTTTTGCTACATTTGTTGTGTGCTGCATATGGACATGAGCTCTACATGTATTTTTATCTATGCCATGCCATCTTTACAGGGGTGCTTGCCATGTATTTTTGTCATCTTTGTGGTGACTAGCACAAGCATGCAAAGTAGCCTTCGTGTTATTGCTGATTTCAGGGACTTAGGATTTCACTGAGTCATTTTCCTGCTATTATTTTTATGCCATGTATACATGATGCTACAGTGAGATCCATGCTTTGTTTGAGAATCTTCAGTAAGGATGATTTGGACATATGGTTGTTATCTATCCATCCATGCCCCTGTTTGCAATTATGGACATATGGTTGTTTAAATGTTAATCAATTTTGCCATGGTTGTTGTAGTTGATCCAAGCATGCTATAAACTTGCTTTTGCCTTGGTTAGCTTCATAAACATGCCATCTTGCTGATGCTATGATTATCTTGTCATGCAATGCCTTGTGTTGAGTGAATCGAGCTCGCAAAGATGCCTTCATAACTCTGTTTTTGCCATGCTCAGTTTTCTGTTAAGTCTGAATCTGTTAATGAAACTTGTTATGTTTACATGGGTGCCATAATATCTTCTGTGCCTTCTTGGCTCATGATCAGTAAGGGACTTTTGTTCTATGCTTTGAGTATATTCATGCCATGCCTTGTTTTGCTATGATAAGTACCTGTAGCATGTTGTTAGCTTGCTCTAAACATGGCTTCCTGAAGTTATTTCCTGGCATGTTGTTATTTTCACTAAGTCTGTGAAGCTGATATCTTTTGCATTTTTCCATGCTTGTTTGAACCAGCTCTTGTGCGATTTAGCCGTAGCTCAGTGTTCATATTTTGTCAAGCATCTTGAGTAGATCACTGCCATATGCTTTGTTGCTATGTTGGAGTGCAGTAGCTTAGTTTCTTGTTGCATTCTAGATGGCATCGTGTTGTTAATCGCAGAATTGTGCCATTCTTGTTTTGCTTGCCATTTGCAAACCGTGCATCCAATTTCGGTGATCTTTATATCGATTTCGACCGAAATCATCTCATCTTTCCAGCGGCACACTTGGTTTGCCAAGTTGATGCCTGGTTCAATCTTTCCCTTCTGAAGCACACATATGCATTGCATATCACATCCCGCATGTCATGTCATGTTTTGCATCATGTTGATTGTGCATTGCACCGTGATTGATTGTTGGTCCTTTGCTTGTGTTCTTGCTTTGGGTAGAGCCGGGAGACGAGTACGTGATCGAGGAACCCGTTGTGTCATGGAATTATCACGGCAGATGTCCTAGTGTGAGGACTTAGTCGTGAGGCCAATGCATCTGTGTAGTAGCTTGAGAGGGGTTGAGCGGAATCGAGAGACGCAACACAAGACAAGGATTTAGACAGCTTTGGACCCTGGGAAACATCATCTGGAATATCCCTACATGCTGTTTGTGGCTAGATCTCATTATGCTCATGAGAGAGTCGCTGCATAAGCTGGCTCTCCTCTAGTTGTGTCTAGCCCTAGAGATTGTTTCTTCTTGCTTGTCCTTCTTTGGGGAGCCCTTCCCCTTCTTATATATGTTGAAGGGGCGGGTTACATGACTAGTCCTAGTAGGATTAGTATTAGTTTATTACAAGTGGAATCCTAGTCTGCCCCCTTAAGGGAAAACTCCTTGTGCCTTTCCTCATAAACCGGCCCACCGTAACATGAGTCGGCCTTTTGGGCCTTGGGCCTAGTTTTCTATCTGACCAGCCGTTAGGGCCATCCGTGCGTCGCCAGGCTCGTGAGCCGCCACTCCGGCGGGTTACCAATGAAAATGCCAAGCTCGGTCGGGTCATACTTCCAGTTGGGTCATACCGCGGGGTATATCCCCGACATTAGCCCCCAGTTTAATTTGGATTTATCCATGTTAAACTGATCCTATAAAATAAACACAAGAACAAACTTGATAGGTTGTGCTCCGGGTTAATTTTTTTCCTGAACCGGCACCTGATCATCTTTAAGTCCTTGTCATTTCCTCCTGGATGCATACTCAAGATCTTATAGCAAATCTCTTTTAACAGATATGTCCAAACCTTGCCAATGCAAAAATCCAGGCACTTCTTCTAAAAAAAATTTGGGTCAATAGGCCAGCTTCATAACCAATTTGCTGACATTGGCTCTTGTAGATAAATATTATAAGAAATAATCCATTTGAGTCGGCCTTCAATGCTCTGACTTGTCAAAAATATTGGTCTTGAAATATTCAACTGATATTCAGCCGGCTTAAAGATGTAGATCTTGCCGATTTATGATTGCCAAAATTGCCGAGTTATAAATAAATGATGCCGGGTCATGATTGTTGCCGACACCGGGTTAATCTGGTCTACTCCAAACTGAGAATTTGAAGATTTTTTCCTCCCTTATATGCATATCACCTGTAGCCCCCAAGTGCTGGGTTGTCATGATTGCAGCAACCTGGGACTTGTAATTGCCTTATGCTCATGAAAATTTCAACCAGTGTAGCCCCCAAGGGTCGGGTCGTTATGCAATAATGAGCAGGGACTTTGTAGATATAACCATGTAAACTTGAATAGCAAATGTGTAGCCCCCAAGGGTCGGCTTAGTAAGATAATACTGAGCTGGGACTTTGTATATAATTTATTGATAATAACATCATATAATATGATCTCCACCATGGGGCTTGAACACACGTCCACAAGGTTAAGAGCTTTGTGCTTTACCAACTGAGTAGTGGACCCTTCAATATAATGGAATAAAATTTGTATACCTTGAATTGTTGACAGGAGCAATTGGTAGCCCCCAAGGGCCGACTCATTACAATGGGATGAGTCGGGTCTTCAATAAGTTGATCAAAAAATGACTTTACATTAGCCCCCAAGTGACATGGTGCATGCTGGTAGTGACATGGGACTTGCATATTTCAATGTAATCTCAATTTGAATAATGTAGCCCCCAAGTGCCGGGTTGTAAGCCTACAGCGACTCGAGACTATTCCTTCCATTGTAGAATAGATCATATCCATTGATAAAATAATAACCATTGCGCCAAAGCGACTTTGAATACCTCATTTGTTGATAAGTAAACCCGGAGTTTAAATACCCGGTGGCTCTTGGCCGATGACGATTTAATATGCCTCCATTGTAAATCGGAATTTTTATAACCCGGCGGCTTATAGCCTTTGAGAAAATCAAGAATTGATAACCCTTTTGAGACACCAATTCCAATCTTTGATGATGGGCTGGAACTTAATCATTTATGTAAGTCATAGCTCTGTAAATCCTACACAGAGTTTAAACAACATATGTCGTGGCGAATTAACGTCAAAAGCCAGGGTGTGTAACCACCCAAATGTAGTCTTATCCTGCACACAAGTAAATCACAAGATCCCATGGCGGTTTACCGCAGGGCGGGTCATAATATCCCACATATAACCATTGTGATATTGATTTTGTACTGTCGGTTTACATGACCTGTGCAGTACGGGTGATAACCCAATCCTTAGAAGCCAATACTTCCAAATATATGATGATTATCACATGTTGGTGACTTATCGTCCAAAGTCAGGCTGGGTTTAAACGAAACCACACTTATACTTAGATCTAAACAGAAAAGTCTCAAGACAAAACCAAAGATTGTTTGCAAAAACTTAAACCAAATAAAAATCGAGGTTTCTGATTCGAATACGATCAATAAACCGTTCCAAAGGGGTTAAGCTAGGATTCGAATACGATCATGTAGCCCCCAGTGGCTTTGGCGTTGCGCCGATCAAGAGGGTACCGACAGCTATGTTCTCTTTGGTTTGAATACGACCTATGTTTGAACAGGAAGCCCCCAAATGACCTTGAGAGGTTTTTAACGACCCTGATTCGAATACGATCCAAGTCGGACCCAAAAGGGGTTAAGCTATGATTCGAATACGATCAAGAAGCCCCCTAGTGAGTTTGGCAGTGTGCCGATCAAGAGGGTACCGACAGCTATGTTCTCTTTGGTTCGAATACGACCTATGTTTGAACAGGAAGCCCCCAAATGACCATATAAATTTTGGCATCGCGCCGATCAAAAGGGTACCGACAGCTATGCTCGATGAGCAGGAAGCCCCCCAAGTGACCATAATAAGGTAAGTTGTAAGGCAGGATACCCATGTTTGAACCACGCATCATGGCAGCAAGTTCTTTTTGGCAACCTTTAATTTTTCTGAGAACTCGAATCTTGCGAGAGATTAATTATTTTTTAACCGGAACTTTAAACCGGATTTAAAAGCTTTCAAAACTTTGTGGGAGACAGATTGTCCTTGAGTTGGATGTTTGAACCGGATTTGAGAGCTTAAAAGCTTTGTAAGAGACAAATTTACCTTGAGTCGGATGTTTGAACCGGATTTGAGAGCTTCAAAGCTTTGCGGGAGAGAGATGTCTATTGAACCAGATTTTAAACCGAAATCTTTATTTTGAACCGACAGTTTTCTGACGGCCTTTAATTTTTCATCAATATGGCGGTGTCCTCTGGAACCGGGTTATCATTCCCTCCAATGACCCGGAGTTCCCGAGTCATGTCATTGTAGCCCCAGAGTCTTAAGACTACTCGAGGAGTTTGGCTTGAGATTCTCCATATTTGACTGTGATATAAACATGTATGAGTCCTTCAATAGCGCAATGATATAATAACCCCGTTCTGCATTGGAGAACTTACAAGACAGAATAATTGCTCTTTTAAAGAAAACAATATAAAATGTATGCTGGATGGATTTCACCTGATATGTTAGGCCGGAAACTATTCACCGTGGAGTTGACAATCACTGAAATCCAACATGGGTGAATCGACCGTAGGAGCAGAAAGATGAGCCAGTCACGGCGTTTGTAAGCCGGTGTCGACGGGCAGAATCGGCACCGGTGTTGTAAGCCGGCACGGACGGGCGAATCAACCACGTCATATTGCTGTAAATTGGGCCGTAAAAATGATGATTTGCACATATATTACTAGAGGATCATGGCACGGTTGGATGCTAGCGCAGGATAATGGTGGCGCGAGCTATACATCCATGACACGACCATCGTTCTTGCAGTGAACAATGGTCCTGTATTAAAAAAATTGCAAGCACGAGTAATTGTTGCTGGATGAAAACAATGTGTTAATTAAAGTAGACTTAGATGGATATCACCTGACTTGTCCGGACAATAAATGAGTCGGCTGCGACATTGTAAGCCGGTGCGGACGGGCGAGTTAATCGTAGGCGCGGTAAGCCTCGCAGACAGGCGAAGTTGACATAGACCGGGCCATAGGAGTGGCAACTTGCGCACGTCCGTTCATCGGGTAGTATGGCACGGACGAAACGCCGGGTCTGAATGTTTGCCAGTGTGTGCTCCGTACCCGCAGTATAACGCCTTATTTGTAATGAACAATTGTCTGATGTATTTTGATGATAGATGATTTGCATGCAGACTATTAACACCAATTAATTCATCTGCTGCGTGATCTCCCATACTTTTGTCTACTTTTGTCTGGATACGAATTAATAGTAGCTTTTCAACTCCACGTAGTGTGTATGTAACACCGAAGCATGCCAGCACCTTTTCCTTTTTTATTGACTCTGGTCATCACGTGGTTAGTAACCACTTTTTCTAAGGGAAATGATTGAGATCAACCGGCTGATTTTCTAGGCTCCTATCCGCCGCTTTTGCTGGCGTGACGCGTGTCCACGTGACGTGGTGTCCCTAGCTCCTCTCAATTTCTCCGTCTGCTTTATCCTACTTCAACGACTTGTTCTTTAGCCCAGCCATTCTCTTGCCCACCTGCAAGCACCGTGGCCGCACCGCAAGGCCACCGCCGCCTACCACCATTCAGGTCCTGCAACTCCAGCTGTAGCTCCGGTGGTGAGGCTACAGCTGCAAGGGCACTCTGTCGGCTTGTCACGAGGGAAGTTGTGCTTCCAACTACAGATGAAGGTCGTGGGCTGCCTCCACTACGGCCGTCGGCTCGGCACGGCAGCTGCCGACCTCCTCCAGTTGTTCCCGACCATCACTGACCATCTCATGTTGTAATTGCAACGATGGAGTTGCAAACGACAACAGCGAACCACGACGACGATGGCGTTACATGATTTCCTTGTAAAATTTCTGCAACAACACCTATGTTGCAGAAAAAGTGAAGATGGAAAAAAATTCCGCAACAACACCTTTGTTGCAGAAAAGAATATGCAATAAAAATTTTGTTGCAAAAATATTTCTGCAACAAGACCTCTACAGCAAAAAAAATTGCAACATGACCCGTGTTGCAGAAATTTCTTGCAACACGACCTATGTTGCGATGGTAGAACGTGACGCTGGCCGCTCGATCCGTTAGATCCTATGGTTCATGAGGCGGCGGATCGTTTTAGATGTTCCGCCGGTCAACGCGTAGCAGTGCCCTCTTTCTAACGGGGCCTCAGAGCTGGACTACTGTCTTCTCCACCACTACAGATTGCCCCTCGATCCGCATTATTTGATCCATCATTACAGATTGCCCCTCGATCCGCATTATTTGATCCATCACTACAGGCCAGCGAGCGGCCAGCACGGGCGGCTCTTGGGCGAAGGCAGAGTAACCCGGCGATGGCAACTTGTGGCAAGGCGGCTCCCCGAGGATCAGAACGGCTCACAGGCCACAACTTGAGGATTCGCGGAAGCAGAGGTAGGGCCATAGCAAATGAGTCATTCCGGATCATGACCGTCTTTTTTTGTTTACTTCAACATGCAGAAAAGCAAAGGTAGTGCCCGGTAGATGTATTGACCTTGGTCTTCATGTAGCATCAATCAAGTCTGGAATCCAGGCATGGACACTTGCAGATAAGACTAGGTACAATGGGTAGTAACATAGAGTAGTAACATGTCCATGATACCACACTATGTTACTATCTCTATAGTGGAGAGTAACATATGTGTGATAACATGCAACACTTTATTTATTAGGTTATAGATTCGTCTTGCCTTGATATGTGTGATGTTACTCATACTAGTAGTAACTACCTATGTTACCACATGCCTCTATTTCTTCATTTATTGCTTGCCACATCATCTATTTTATCTAGATATGTGTGATGTTACTACCTATGTTACTCTCACTGTGGGTAGTCTAACAGCAACACCGATGGTAGTAGTTGTAATATCATTAATTTCGTTAGGGTAACTTGACCGCATCAATCTCTCTCAAAAATCTGACCGTATCATTACTATGAACTCCTCGGACAGAAGCGGAGATCGCTACGGCGGCTCAGCGTAGACGGCGGATAATCAAGCTGATGATGAGTGCGTCCGAAATAGCAGCGACTTGAAGAGGCAAAGGGTGAACCAGGGTAGTGGCGGCTTGGAAGACGGCGGCTCACGGACAGCCATAGCAAGGGCGGCAACTTGAAACCACGCAGCGGAGAAGGTGCGTCGAGGCTGTTTCAAAGCTGAAGTGTCGCCAAGCCAAGGTGACGGGAACCGTAGCTTGGAGTAGAGGCCGGGGCAGCTTGAATCGGCGAGGCCGCAGTGAAGGACTTCGAGTCCATGCTCACAATCGCATCCCTCTCCGAGTCGTGGTTGGTAAAAACCAATTTTTTTAATGTGGATCTGCACCTGCCGATCCGATCGACTACTAGTTGAAGTAGTACGATCGCTACTGGTTACTTATACGAACCAAGGTGTTCGTGAATTGACCTGCAAACTTCACGTGAAGACACTACAGCTGGTTTGATTCCCCCGTGTGCCTGCATCTTGATTAGTCGAACAGAGGAAAACGAGGATTTCGATGATTTGACCGCTCGGTTCCGGTGACTTGCAGCAATAAACTTTCGGAAATGTTAACGCCCATATGTATGGGCGTTTGCATCTCGCCACACACGTGGATCCGCGTTCGTTCGTGAGCGCACAAATCTTGGCATGTTTCTAGTTCCACGTAGGACTGGCCTGGTGTGTGGGTGTTCAGCTGGTCGCCCACACGGCCGTTTCACCACACAGGAGGGGCTGGTGTGTGGGCGTTCAGCAGTTCGCCCACACGCCACTTTGCACGCACACACAAGGGCTAGTGTGTGGGCATTTGGCATCTTGCCCACACGCCCTTCTCCTCTCCCACACCCAAGCTGCTAGTTGCCATGTGTTTTTGCACTGCACATGGCAACTGTCCCTAGAGTGCTTTTATAAACAGGTGGCAACTCTCTTTTTTTACCCGAGTTTGCCATGTGTTTTGCAGGGTACACGGCAACTGCCTAGTGTGCACGTAAGCAGATGGCAACTCTCTTTTACTGAGTTGTCATATGTTTTTGCATGGTACATGGCAACTTCCCTAACGTGCATGTACATGGCAACTGCCCTAACATGCACGTAAGCAGATGGCAACTCTTCCTTTTTACATGGCAACTGCCCTAGCATGCTTGTGAGCACATGGCAACTCTCTCAACTGCCTAGTGTTAGTATGTGGCAACTCCTAAAATTATGAAATCATGGCAACTACATTAGATCAGACCATACATGGCAACTGCAGTTGAGCAACCATGACAACTGCAGTTGTCCGACATGGCAACCGTAGTTCAGCGACATGGCAACTGCAATTAAACGAACATGGACGAGGGTCTGGACCATGGCAACTGCGGGCGCGCGGTGACCGTCACGCGTGGCGTGCGGGACCAGGAGGTACGAGGCCTAACATACGAATGTGTGGGCGTTATCAACTTCGCCCACACGCACGCGTGTGAGAGGGATCGGGAGGGAAAAAAGAGGCGTGTGGGCGCTAATTGTTTTGCCCGCATGTAGGTGTGTGGGTTGTTCCTCTTATACACCACACAAAATGTGTGGGCGGACTCCCTAACGCCCACACATGTGGCACTTATCGGCATCCTAAACTTTTACACTGATACTTGCATCACCATAATCCATCTGAGGCTACGACAAATCCAAACAATACTTTGTCTCGGTCTCGATAGATCGCCATGATCTTTTCAGCAGCTATAAAAAACATAACCCTAAATTTCTTTCATCCCAAAAAGCTGCAAATTTCTCAAAACCCTATGAAAGGTCCCTTCAAGAACTCAACACCACCGTGGGCCTGCCCACATTGGGCGCCAACTGTCGTGGAATTGTCACGGCAGATGTCCTAGTGTGAGGACTTAGTCGTGAGGCCAACGCATCTTTGTAGTAGCTTGACAGGGGTTGAGCGGAATCGAGAGACGCAACACAAGACAAGGATTTAGACAGCTTCGGACCCCGGGAAACATCATCTGGAATAGCCCTACATGTTGTTTGTGGCTAGATCTCATTATGCTCATGAGAGAGTCGCCGCATAAGCCGGCTCTCCTCTAGTTGTGTCTGGCCCTAGAGATTGTTTCTTCTTGCTTGTCGTTCTTTGGGGAGCCCTGCCCCTTCTTATATATGTTGAAGGGGCGGGTTACATGACTAGTCCTAGTAGGATTAGGATTAGTCTATTACGAGTGGAACCCTGGTCTATCCCCTTAAGGGAAAACTCATTATGCCTTTCCTCATAAACCGGCCCACCATAACATGAGCCGGCCTTCTGGGCCTTGGGCCTAGTCTTCTATCTGACCCGCCGTTAGGGCCATCCGTGTGTCGCCGGGCTCGTGAGTCGTCACTCCGGCGGGTTACTAATGAAAACGCCAAGCCCGGCTGGGTCATACTTCCAGCCGGGACATACCGCGGGGTATGTCCCTGACACGTTGAGTACGCTAATGAGGATCAAGCTTTTGTCAACTCTAAGAACTTTGCAGGCAAGATGACCATACCCTCAAAATCACTTCTATCTTTGCTTGCTAGTTGTTCACTCTATTGTTATGCTGCGATACCTACCACTTGCTATATCATGCCTCCCATATTGCCATGTCAAACCTTTAACCCACCTTGTCCTAGCAAACCGTTGTTTGGCTATGTTGCCGCTTTGCTCAGCCCCTCTTATAGCGTTGCTAGTTGCAGGTGAAGATGGAGTTTGTTCCTTGTTGGAACATGGTTGTTGTTGCGATATCATTATTATATCTTGATTACTTTAATGCATCTATATACTTGGTAAAGGGTGGAAGGCTCGGCCTTATGCCTGGTGTTTTTGTTCCACTCTTGCCGCCATAGTTTCCGTGATACCGGTGTTATGTTCCTTGATTTTGTGTTCCTTACGCGGTTGGGTGTTATGGGAACCCCTTGATAGTTCGCTTTGAATAAAAATCCTCCAGCAAGGCCCAACATTGGTTTTACATTTGCCTAACAACCTATCACCTTCCCTTGGGTTCTGTAGACTCAAGGGTCATCTTTATTTTAAACCCCCCCGGACCAGTGCTTGTCTAAGTGTTGGTCCGAACCAAGTAGACTGCGGGGCCACCTCGGGAAAACTTGAGGTTTGGTTTTACTCGTAGGATGTCTCATCCGGTGTTGCCCTGAGAACGAGATATGTGCAGCTCCTATTAGGATGTCGGCGCATCGGGTGGTCTTGTTGGTCTTGTTTTAACATTGTCGAAATGTCTTGTAACCGGGATTCCGAGTCTGATCGGGTCTTCCTGGGAGAAGGGATATCCTTCGTTGACCATGAGAGCTTGTGATGGGCTAAGTTGGGACACCCCTGCAGGGTTTTGAACTTTTGAAAGTCATGTCCGCGGTTATGGGCAGATGGGAATTTGGTAATATCTGGTTGTAGAGAACTTGAGACTTAACTTAATTAAAATGAATCAACCGCGTGTGTAGCCATGATGGTCTCTTCTCGGCGGAGTCCGGGAAGTGAACACGGTTCTTGTGTTATGCTTGAACGTAAGAAGTTTTAGGATCACTTCTTGATCACTTCTAGTCCACGACCGTTGCTTTGCTTCTCTTCTCGCTCTCATTTGCGTATGTTAGCCACCATATATGCTTAATGCTTGCTGCAGCTCCACCTCACTACCCCTTTCCTACCCATAAGCTTAAATAGTCTTGATCGCGGGGTGTGAGATTGTTGAGTCCCCATGACTCATAGATACTTCCAAACAGTTGCAGGTGCCAATGATACTAGCGCAGGTGACGCAAATGAGCTCAAGTGGGAGCTCGATGAAGATCGTGTTTGTTGTGTTGTTTCGTTTATAGTTGATCAGTAGTGGAGCCCAGTTGGGACGATCAGGGATCTAGCAATTGCGGTTGTCTTCTTTTTATTTTGGTTCCATAGTCGGACCTTGATTGTATTCTGGATGATGTATGTTTAACTTGTATTGTGTGAAGTGGCGATTGTAAGCCAACTCTTTATCCCTTTCTTATTCAGTACATGGGATTGTGTGAAGATTACCCCTCTTGCGACAAACCTACCATGCGGCTATGCCTCTAAGTCGTGCCCCGACACGTGGAAGATATAGCTGCATTGTGGGTGTTATAGTGGGCGAGCTCGGTCATGGCGGCGGCC
>NC_041382.1:433916233-433922616 GCF_002162155.2 Triticum dicoccoides
GGGGGAAGAGGGGATAGAGTTTGACCACGGGGGTCGTGGGGGGCGACCTAGTAGGGCGTCAGGGTCGACGGATGGCCGGCACGTCGGCCAGACGCGGCCGTAGCCGGCGGGATGCCCGCCACCCCTTCTCCCTCCTCCTGTAGCGAGAGGAAGAGGACAAGTGGGGGTGGTTGGGCCTATTTTTGCTAAATGGGCCAGGGGTCCTGTAGTTTAGGTCCTTTTTTTCCTTTTACTACTATTTTTCCATTTCTTTTCTATTTAATTATTTAGCTACTGTTTTGTACTTTCTTTTTGCATCAAAATACTTTTCTAAATATAATTACTATGCATTATTTTGCACTGCAACCTAAAACATTTGGGTTCAAAATAATTTATGAAGTTTGAGTTTATATTTAAATGGGATAAAAAGGTGTTGTTGGCCCACTCTTTTAATATCCAGGGGAAATTTTATATTTTGAAAAATGTTAATTCTTTCATGAAAAATTGTTAGTGAATATTTGCAACCAACCAAACATTTTTGTTTTACCGTTTGAAGAAATAAGAATTGACTTTATTTTAAATTTGAATTTGAATCGGGTTTGAATCAACGCGAGATTAACGACATTAATCGTGGTGACGTGGCATCATTAGTAGAGGGTTACTGTAGCTTAAATATCCAGACGTCACAATTCTCCTCCACTACAAGAAATCTCGTCCGAGATTTAAGAGAGGGAGGACGGGGAAGGGATTTGGTTATGAAATTCAAACGAGTCTTCTTGTTCTTATTGTACCTGTCGAAGAGGTTGATACTTCCGTTGTTGTCCTCGGTCCTCTCCTCTAGGTCATCATGATGAAGTTGTCATCCTTTCTTCGGGGCCTTCATCGTACTTCCAAAAAGACAGGGGGTAACTTTGGAAGAACGGATCTTGCAAGGTTGACTATCTAGTAGACAGTATCCGGGAATGTGGGGAAAGTAACTCTTGAATTGAAACTTAAGAAAATATCGGGAGCAAAGTACAAATGTACCATGAGAAGTTTTATGTGGGCAGGCAATCAATCGATGCCTGAAACAGGGTGTGAAAGGGATTTAGAGCAATGGGAATAAATATTGCCTCTGATACCAGAATAGATCACTAGGCAGGTGACCCGTGAATTACTTACTAAGTCAAGCGCGAGGAATAGCTTTGGCAACAGGGGTGTACAGGAGAGTCAGGTTTTGATCCTGTGGAACTGTGGGTTATGGGCCCACAATGTGGGTTAAAAGTAGAAGGAGCGGTGACATCTTGCACGGCCATGATAGCGAGGCATGTCAGAGGGTAGCCTGTCAGTTATGTCAGCAACAACATCGGTGCCAAGGGTGAGGGACGAAAAGAACCACTTTCCTGCTCGTTGAACGAGGCAGGCCAATAGGCAAAGTTCTCATCCATCGGTGGCTACCGGAATGTCATCAGCAATAGTAACAGGATCTTACTGACATAGTGGTACAACAAGGTGCTTACCAAAGCAGGGAATTATTACTGCTCAATTAAGCTAGATTACAAGAAACGTTAAACAAAACAATGGAAAGGAAAAAGGTGATATTCAGATTAAACAGAACAATGGAAAGGAAAATATGTTTAAACACATATTTCAGGGGTATATCCTTCCCTAGGACAAGCAGAGCATGATATCCATGACGAGTTATAACATAGGAAACCCTTTCGAAAAGGGGAGAGAAATTTCATGGCATTACCCATACAACGGTGTTTGGATAATTGATAAAGAAAATTTAGCATTGTGCTTCAAATGTTCTTATTGAAAAACAGAGTACCAGTGACATGCTTAGAGATAGCATTGACAAGGTCTGCAACCAAAGGTCAGACTTTGGATACACAAAGGATCCATTAGGAACAACTTATAGAATAAGTCTTACAATTTCCTCATGGAAGAATGAATAGCCTTGCTAAAAATGAAATTATAACAATAGGTCCTCCGGTCAGGTGTGCTAGGCATGATATCACCTTACCGGGCCATTAAAGACCTTTGTCATAACTCTTGGAAAAATGTTCCAACCATCATATCTAACCGAGATTCAGATCTGATCGGTGTTAGGATACCTCAGACTCAGGATGCCTGAGAAGGTGCAAAACAAATTGACGATACGACACTGTAAGATTCTCGGCAATTGAACTATGGAAGCGAGTTCCGAACAAGGGTTCACCATTAAATCAAGGAGAGGTGAGGAGGTGACCGATTGACTCAGCGACGATCCATTGAGATTTCCAAAAAGATGGATTTCCACATCTATGTGAACAAGGAGATAACATTAGCTAGATCAAATGACTTAATGATGTATGCTCGAGGAAAACATACACAGTTAAACATTGGTTGAAATGTGCATCCGAAATATGGGCTAGGTAGCACGATTAATGTTCGAATGAGGATTCAATAAGCCATAGACGTAGAATGAAACTATAGGCCAATAACTTCAAAACAATAGGGTTGCTAGAAGTTTGGAATTTACACATCACAGACCATTTGTCGGTATTCCGGTTAGAAACAATACGAGGACCAAGAAAAGAATGTGATGTTAATAAGTATCACTTGTATCAAGAATTTTCAAGAGGTGGACCAATCATTGCAACATCCTTGTCATAAAGAACAATAATACTTCAAGGTAGAACATAATACGAACTGGATAGCAAGTTGCATCCATAACATGAACAAGTTTGTGATGAAAGGAAGGTAAAGATGTTGTCGATGGTAACTCAAATTACCAAGGGACGAGGATGGTACTTATCATCATGAATTCGATCGATATCCTAGAAGGAGTCAAAATGTTGATGATGATCACGTCAAATTTTGTCGAGAGGCTCCACGAGGATGTAATAGATCGGCGATGACATCAAGTCAAAGGAATGATGAAGCTAAAGGTTAATGGAACCAAGGGTATGACTCAAAGTCCAAACAAAGCTTGTTGTCCAAAACGAAATGATACGTTGAGGAAGATCGACGTAAGCTTAGCCCATCATCAAAAATTGTGCTCCGGGAAGAAGGACGATGTAGCACAGTAAAATTTAGCACGATAATGATATAGCCAAATAGGCTAGGAATGGTGTGATCGGGTACAAATTCGTACTTAAAGAAGATTACTCAGAGTTGTCGAACCGTAGTGCGGACTCGGTTCAGTTATCGGTGTCTTTGAGTGTTTAATAACTCAGAGCCCATAAAACATTTGCAATTAGTGAGAATGTAGTACTTGATGAAGAACTCATAAGAAGTTATGCAGTTCAAGATAATCACGAGATACCAGGGGGTAATACTTGACGACAGATCAAAAATAGAGGTTGGACTAGGGAATTGCTCTGTAGAAGACAAGTGCTTAAACTTGCATGAGAAATGGTATTTAAAGGAGAACATGGTCGGAACCACGATTGCAAAAAGGCCAGATCCCAGATATAAGATGAACTTATACCAAGGAAATAATTAATTTTAAAAGAAGCTTCGATGAGAAGATGTACATCGTGTCCATGGGCATGAACACAAAGTTCAAGGTCGACTCCCACTTCTTCAATGTATAACCTTCCATTCACTTCTTGTTTTTCGAATATGTCATTAGTTGTTGAAAGTTTTACCTGGTGCAATACCAAATAAGTATGACCCGTGAAATCTTATGGGTTCAAACAGATTAGGGAAGGCATTGGTTCAACCCATCGGGGCATCTTAGGAACATATACCACAAACATAAAGAGTAAATAACACAAGCTCGAAGGTAGAGCATGGTTGACAAAAGGAGAGGATAAAATTTACCAACGACATTATGTATCAGGGAAGAACTCACAAGGTGATTAAATATGAGGGCACTGTCAGAAAATAATCCAACCAAGGATCTGGTGGTCCACAAGGGATCCGAGGTGAGTTTCAATGTTCAACCAAAAGAAGTAATGCAAGGGCATCAGATTGTAGAAATATATGGATAACTTCAATGGTTAGATACAAAGGAAATATTATTTCCAATTCGGGCAATCAGAAGCAGAGGCTCTGATCAAAGATAAATAAGTTGAATAGTCATAGATCGACAATCAATCAAGGTTTGATTTGCAAAAGCCAACTCATGTCCGGAGTGATGTCTGAGGCCAGAAGAACAAATTCTAGGGTCTGGTTGAGGATTGCGAGCATTCGCAATATATTGAATCAACGGACTCAAATGATAATGACAAATGATGCCAATAACACTACCAGACTTATGGGATTAATCATAATGAAAGCAAGCAAGAAATTCCAGAGCAATAGGTTCCTGAGGATTTTCGGAAGATCGAATGGTATTTCGAAGACTTTGTGAAACATACGGACCACTGGGGATGAGCGGATACTCGGTAAGAGCGAGGAATTATCCGTAGGGGTATTAATGCGGAAAAGGGCTGCAAAGCAGTGGGAACAAAGGATTCTCGGAACATCGAAGAATTTTTCAGGGTATGAAGTAATAACAAGGGCAACTGGGATCGAAGGTATGAACGACAAGTGTAAGTAGTCACCACAAGTATCATATATAACATATAAGTATATAGTATATACCCATGATCACCTCCCAAGTGATCACGGCCTGATAGTATAGCATGGTAGACAGACAAGATTGTAGGGCCACTGATGATAAACTAGCATCCTATACTAAGTATTTAGGATTGCAGGTAACGTATCAATAACTGTAGCAACAATGACAGGCTATGCATCAGGATAGGATTAACAGAAAGCAGTAACATGCTACACTACTCTAATGCAAGTAGTAGAGAGAAGAGTAGGTGATATCTGGTGATTAAGGGGGGGCTTGCCTGGTTGCTCTCGCAAGAAGGAAGGGTCGTCAACAATGTAGTCGATCGGGGCACCAGCAGCGGCGTCAGTTTCATAGTCTATCGGAGAGAAGAGGGGGGAGAAACAATGAATACAATGCAAACAGATGCATAACGATGCATGCATGACAATGAGCGGTGCTAGGTGGGCCCTAACGTAGTAGGAGGTGATACCGGCGAAGGGGGAAAACATCCGGGAAATTATTCCCGGTGTTTTGCATTTTCGAACAGACAGACCGAAGGGGGAAAGTTGCGTGTTTGCTATGCTAGGGATGTGTGGCGGACGAACGGGCTGCGAATCGGATTCGTCTCATCGTTCTGAGCAACTTTCATGTACAAAGTTTTTCCATCCGAGTTACGGATTATTTTATATTAATTTTCTAAGTTTTAATCATTTTCTAAAATTACAGTTATATTAATAAATCAAAAACATTTAAACAGAAAAGGCTGGGTGCACCCGGTGCAGTGCGCCCAGCAGTGTCAGAGGTACTGACTGGTGGGGCCAGTCAACTACCCAGTCAGCAGTTGACTGGTCCATGTTGACTGGTCAACTGTCAGGAGGGGTCCCACATGTCAGTGTCACATGTATATTAAAGAGTTGTTTGCATTAAACTAATTAGTGGTGGGGGCCTAGTGTTAGTGGGTAGTTAGTCTAGTTAATTAACCAATTAACTAATCACTAATTAATTATCTTGTTAATTATTTCTTTTCATTTTTTGTGACTAATCAAAACAAGGGGGTCCCACTGGTAAGTGGCCCTGGCCGGCCCCACAGGTGGCTGGGCGAGGATGGTGCTGGAGCACGCAGGGGCACGTCGGCGGCCTCGGCGCCGTCCAGACAAGGCATGAGCGCGCGGGAGGGGAGGGGAGCAGGGCACGCGGGGCGCAGGCGGCGGCGGGCTTCGGCGGCCACGGGCAGCTGAAAGCGGAGCGGGTGGGGGCGGTGGCGCGCGTGGGCGCGGGGAGTGGCCAGGCGGAGGCAGGCAGCAACGGCAGGGCAAGCATGCTAGGCGCGGCGAGTAGCAGCAAGATTGGCCGGGCACGGCGGGCGAGCGAGCAGAGGCAGGCGACGGTGAGTGTGGGGGCGTGCGGCGCCGGGTAGCAGCAGCGTAAGAGCAGCAGGTGCAGCGGTGGGCACGGGGACGCGACCTGGCGAAGCAGCACGTGCGCTTGCGGGTGTGGGCTGGCCACGGCCGAGCGCGGCCAAACGAGGCAGGACGCGGCCACGGAATGCGACGAGCGCGGACAGTGGGGAACGGCGAGTGGAGCTCCGGCAACAGCGACCTACGGCAAGGGAAGGAAGGGGGAAAGCTAGGGGAAAGGAGGAGGCTCACTGGGGAGGCCGGGGTTTGGCTCGGGGAAGCCGAGGTTGTCAGGGCGGCGCGAATTGGCGTCGAGCAGCGGCAGATCCCGTTGAAGAAGACCAGACGAAGGTGAAGCTACGGAGCGGCTCCGAGGAAGTGGGTGCCCGCACAGGATGCAGTGGTCGATGGTGGCTCCATCTGTCATCAGCAAGAGGTGCAGGGAGGCCGGTGGCCATGTGGGCGAGCTCGGTCATGGCGGCGGTGATTCGGCCTAG